>NC_053397.1:119149104-119431604 GCF_905171765.1 Bufo bufo
GTGAAGCCTGATTCTCTGCTATGACATGAAGACTGATTCTCTGCTGACATGAAGCCTGAATCTCTGTTATGGGACCTCTCTCCTCTGCCTGGGTGCCTGGGCCTAAATATGTGACAGTGGCCTGTTCCAGTGGTGGGTGACGTGAAGCCTGATTCTCTGCTATGACATGAAGACTGATTCTGTGCTGACATGAAGCCAGATTCTCTGTTACGGGACCTCTCTCCATTGTCTGGGTGCCTGGGCCTAAATATGTGACAGTGGCCTGTTCCAGTGGTGGGTGACGTGAAGCCTGATTCTCTGCTATGACATGAAGACTGATTCTCTGCTATGACATGCAAACTGAATCTCTGTTATGGGACCTCTCTCCTCTGCCTGGGTGCCTGGGCCTAAATATGTGACAGTGGCCTGTTCCAGTGGTGGGTGACGTGAAGCCTGATTCTCTGCTATGACATGAAGACTGATTCTCTGCTGACATGAAGCCTGAATCTCTGTTATGGGACCTCTCTCCTCTGCCTGGGTGCCTGGGCCTAAATATGTGACAGTGGCCTGTTCCAGTGGTGGGTGACGTGAAGCCTGATTCTCTGCTATGACATGAAGACTGATTCTCTGCTGACATGAAGCCAGATTCTCTGTTAAGGGACCTCTCTCCTCTGTCTGGGTGCCTGGGCCTAAATATGTGACAGTGGCCTGTTCCAGTGGTGGGTGACGTGAAGCCTGATTCTCTGCTATGACATGAAGACTGATTCTCTGCTGACATGAAGCCTGAATCTCTGTTATGGGACCTCTCTCCTCTGCCTGGGCCTAAATATATGACAGTGGCCTGTTCCAGTGGTGGGTGACGTGAAGCCTGATTCTCTGCTATGACATGAAGACTGATTCTCTGCTGACATGAAGCCTGAATCTCTGTTATGGGACCTCTCTCCTCTGCCTGGGTGCCTGGGCCTAAATATGTGACAGTGGCCTGTTCCAGTGGTGGGTGACGTGAAGCCTGATTCTCTGCTATGACATGAAGACTGATTCTCTGCTGACATGAAGCCTGAATCTCTGGTATGGGACCTCTCTCCTCAGCCTGGGTGCCTGGGCCTAAATATGTGACAGTGGCCTGTTCCAGTGGTGGGTGACGTGAAGCCTGATTCTCTGCTATGACATGAAGACTGATTCTCTGCTGACATGAAGCCTGAATCTCTGTTATGGGACCTCTCTCCTCTGCCTGGGTCTAAATATGTGACAGTGGCCTGTTCCAGTGGTGGGTGACGTGAAGCCTGATTCTCTGCTATGACATGAAGACTGATTCTGTGCTGACATGAAGCCAGATTCTCTTTTTCCGGGACCTCTCTCCTCTGTCTGGGTGCCTGGGCCTTAATATTTAGAAGACGTATTATTAATATTAGAAGACGTATTATTAATATTGTTAAGCAAGCAAAGCAGGAAGGGGACGTGGATGTTCTTGGCCATCTAGGGACAAATGACCTGGCTTGCAATGAAGTGTCAGAGGTGAAAAAATCTTTTATCACACTTGGTAATGACGTACAGGATTGTGCATCCACCATTTCATTTTCTGAAGTTCTGCCTGTGCATAATGTTCAGAATGATAGGCAGAGGCGCATAAAGGAGTTCAACATATGGCTTGGTAAATGGTGTCAAGAGCAAGGATTTGGCTTTGTTTCTCATGATAGCTCTACTTGGAATAGAAAGGAACTGTACAAAAAAGATGGTTTGCATCTTTCTCTCAAAGGAACAAATGTACTTAGTGAACAACTCCAAGAATTTGCGAAAGAGTATTTAAACTAGGAAGGGGGGGGGCAAAGAGTGAAAATAAAAGAGTCCATTTGCCCCCCGAAACAATGCCAGGTCAGAAGCACAGAGGTTAAGAAATGATAAGCTCAGAGTCCTGTCTACAAATGCTCGCAGTTTAGGTAAAAAAATCAATGAACTTGATTCAATAATGGCATCTGAGAATGTAGATTTAGTGGCTGTTACGGAGACATGGTTTAATGAAAGAAATGACTGGGACATAACCATACCAGGGTACTCTTTATACAGAAGAGACAGAGAAGGCAAGAAAGGAGGAGGAGTGGCCCTGTATGTGAAAGATAGCATTAAATCTAACCTAATACAAGTTGGTGAGGCCAACATAGAGTCAGTTTGGGTTACGTTGCAGTTTGCTAACCATGCAGTAACTCGTGTAGGTGTGATATATAGACCACCTGGTCAAGTTAAAGAACTAGATGATCTACTAGTTGAAGAAATAGCTAAAATGACAATGAAAGGAGAAGTTATCATTATGGGAGATTTCAATCTCCCAGATATAAACTGGAAAACCAAAATAGCAAGTTCTACCAGGAGTACAGATATTCTAAATTCCCTACTGGGGTTATCTCTACAACAAGTGGTTGAGGAGCCAACCCGGAGGGAGGCCATTTTGGATTTGGTATTCACAAACGGGGATTCGGTATATGATGTCATTGTAGGCGAAACCTTGGGAACTAGTGATCACCAGTCAGTGTGGTTTAATATAAGAACTGTGAAAGAGTCCCACCACACAAAAACAAAAGTTTTAGATTTTAGAAAAACAGACTTTTCAAAAATGAAATTAGTCATAAATGAGTCCTTATCAGACTGGAACGGATTACATGGAGTCCAGGAGAAATGGGACTACTTAAAAGGTGCATTATTGAAGGCAACAGAAAATTGCATTAGACTTGTCAGTAAAAGCAAAAAAAGGAGGAGACCACTGTGGTACTCAGCAGAAGTGGCCCAAATCATTAAAAATAAAAGCTAGCATTTTGTAATTATAAAAAAACCCAGAGCAATGAAGATAAGGAAATCTACAAGATTAGGCAGAGAGAGGCCAAGCAAGTTTTAAGAACTTCTAAAGCGCAGGCAGAAGAAAAACTAGCTCAGTCTATGAAAAAAGGGGATAAGACATTCTTCAGATATATAAATGAAAAAAGGAAATTAAAACAAGGAATAACTAAATTAAAAACAAAGGACGGAAGGTATGTAGAAGAGAATAAAGGGCTAGCCGACTGCCTTAATGAATACTTCTGTTCAGTTTTTACAAAAGAAAAAGGAGAAGGACCTCCACTAGAAAGAATGACTAATAAATCGTTTGATGCATGTATCTTTACAGAGGAAGATGTTCTAAGTTTGCTGTCTAAGGTGAAGACAAATAAGTCACAGGGGCCTGATGAGATACACCCAAAATTATTAAAAGAGCTTAGTGGTGAGCTGGCAAAACCGTTAACAGATTTATTTAACCAATCATTAGTAACAGGAGTCGTCCTGGAAGATTGGAAATTGGCTAATGTCGTGCCCATTCACAAGAAAGGTAGTAGGGAGGAATCGAGCAACTATAGACCAGTGAGTCTGACATCAATAGTAGGCAAATTAATGGAAACCCTATTAAAGGATAGGATTGTGGAACATCTAAAATCCCATGGATTGCAAGATGAAAAACAACATGGGTTTATTTCAGGGAGATCATGTCAAACAAATCTTATAGATTTTTTTGACTGGGTGAATAAAATAATAGACGGTGGAGGTGCAGTAGACATCGCATATCTAGATTTTAGTAAGGCTTTTGACACTGTCCCACATAGAAGACTTATCAATAAACTGCAGTCATTGAGCATGGACTCCCATATTGTTGAGTGGATTAGGCAGTGGCTGAGTGACAGACAACAGAGGGTGGTAGTCAATGGAGAACATTCAAAACAAGGTCATGTTACCAGTGGGGTTCCACAGGGATCTGTACTGGGACCGATTTTGTTTAATATCTTCATAAGTGATATTGCAAAAGGCCTCGCTGGTAAGGTTTGTCTTTTTGCTGATGACACAAAGATAGGTAACAGGGTTGATGCTCCTGGAGGGAAACGCCAAATGGAAAAGGATTTAGGAAAACTAGAAGAATGGTCAGAACTCTGGAAACTGAAATTTAATGTGGATAAGTGCAAGATAATGCACCTGGGGCGTAAAAACCCAAGGGCAGAATATAGAATATTTGACACAGTCCTGACCTCAGTATCTGAGGAAAGGGATTTAGGAGTAATTATTTCAGAAGACTTAAAGGTGGGAAGACAATGTAATAGAGCAGCACGAAATGCCAGCAGAATGCTTGGATGTATAGGGAGAGGTATAAACAGTAGAAAGAGTGAAGTGCTTATGCCGCTGTACAGAACACTGGTGAGACCTCACTTGGAGTATTGTGCGCAGTACTGGAGGCCATATCTCCAGAAGGATATAGATACTCTAGAGAGAGTTCAGAGAAGAGCTACTAAACTAGTACATGGATTGCAGGATAAAACTTACCAGGAAAGGTTAAAGGACCTTAATATGTATAGCTTGGAAGAAAGAAGAGACAGAGGGGATATGATAGAAACTTTTAAATACATAAAGGGAATCAACTCGGTAAAGGAAGAGAGCATATTTAAAAGAAGAAAAACTACCACAAGAGGACACAGTTTTAAATTAGAGGGGCAAAGGTTTAAAAGTAATATAAGGAAGTATTACTTTACTGAGAGAGTAGTGGATGCATGGAATAGCCTTCCTGCAGAAGTGGTAGCTGCAAATACAGTGAAGGGGTTTAAGCATGCATGGGATAGGCACAAGGCCATCCTTCATATAAGATAGGGCCGGGGGCTATCCATAGTATTCAGTATATTGGGCAGACTAGATGGGCCAAATGGTTCTTATCTGCCGACACATTCTATGGCCTGTTCCAGTGGTGGGTGACGTGAAGCCTGATTCTCTGCTATGACATGAAGACTGATTCTCTGCTGACATGAAGCCTGAATCTCTGTTATGGGACCTCTCTCCTCTGCCTGGGTGCCTGGGCCTAAATATGTGACAGTGGCCTGTTCCAGTGGTGGGTGACGTGAAGCCTGATTCTCTGCTATGACATGAAGACTGATTCTGTGCTGACATGAAGCCAGATTCTCTGTTACGGGACCTCTCTCCATTGTCTGGGTGCCTGGGCCTAAATATGTGACAGTGGCCTGTTCCAGTGGTGGGTGACGTGAAGCCTGATTCTCTGCTATGACATGAAGACTGATTCTCTGCTATGACATGCAAACTGAATCTCTGTTATGGGACCTCTCTCCTCTGCCTGGGTGCCTGGGCCTAAATATGTGACAGTGGCCTGTTCCAGTGGTGGGTGACGTGAAGCCTGATTCTCTGCTATGACATGAAGACTGATTCTCTGCTGACATGAAGCCTGAATCTCTGTTATGGGACCTCTCTCCTCTGCCTGGGTGCCTGGGCCTAAATATGTGACAGTGGCCTGTTCCAGTGGTGGGTGACGTGAAGCCTGATTCTCTGCTATGACATGAAGACTGATTTTGTGCTGACATGAAGCCAGATTCTCTGTTAAGGGACCTCTCTCCTCTGTCTGGGTGCCTGGGCCTAAATATGTGACAGTGGCCTGTTCCAGTGGTGGGTGACGTGAAGCCTGATTCTCTGCTATGACATGAAGACTGATTCTCTGCTGACATGAGGCCTGAATCTCTGTTATGGGACCTCTCTCCTCTGCCTGGGTGCCTGGGCCTAAATATATGACAGTGGCCTGTTCCAGTGGTGGGTGACGTGAAGCCTGATTCTCTGCTATGACATGAAGACTGATTCTCTGCTGACATGAAGCCTGAATCTCTGTTATGGGACCTCTCTCCTCTGCCTGGGTGCCTGGGCCTAAATATGTGACAGTGGCCTGTTCCAGTGGTGGGTGACGTGAAGCCTGATTCTCTGCTATGACATGAAGACTGATTCTCTGCTGACATGAAGCCTGAATCTCTGTTATGGGACCTCTCTCCTCAGCCTAGGTGCCTGGGCCTAACTATGTGACAGTGGCCTGTTCCAGTGGTGGGTGACGTGAAGCCTGATTCTCTGCTATGACATGAAGACTGATTCTCTGCTGACATGAAGCCTGAATCTCTGTTATGGGACCTCTCTCCTCTGCCTGGGTCTAAATATGTGACAGTGGCCTGTTCCAGTGGTGGGTGACGTGAAGCCTGATTCTCTGCTATGACATGAAGACTGATTCTGTGCTGACATGAAGCCAGATTCTCTTTTTCCGGGACCTCTCTCCTCTGTCTGGGTGCCTGGGCCTTAATATTTAGAAGACGTATTATTAATATTAGAAGACGTATTATTAATATTGTTAAGCAAGCAAAGCAGGAAGGGGACGTGGATGTTCTTGTCCATCTAGGGACAAATGACCTGGCTTGCAATGAAGTGTCAGAGGTGAAAAAATCTTTTATCACACTTGGTAATGACGTACAGGATTGTGCATCCACCATTTCATTTTCTGAAGTTCTGCCTGTGCATAATGTTCAGAATGATAGGCAGAGGCGCATAAAGGAGTTCAACATATGGCTTGGTAAATGGTGTCAAGAGCAAGGATTTGGCTTTGTTTCTCATGATAGCTCTACTTGGAATAGAAAGGAACTGTACAAAAAAGATGGTTTGCATCTTTCTCTCAAAGGAACAAATGTACTTAGTGAACAACTCCAAGAATTTGCGAAAGAGTATTTAAACTAGGAAGGGGGGGGGGAAAGAGTGAAAATAAAAGAGTCCATTTGCCCCCCGAAACAATGCCAGGTCAGAAGCACAGAGGTTAAGAAATGATAAGCTCAGAGTCCTGTCTACAAATGCTCGCAGTTTAGGTAAAAAAATCAATGAACTTGATTCAATAATGGCATCTGAGAATGTAGATTTAGTGGCTGTTACGGAGACATGGTTTAATGAAAGAAATGACTGGGACATAACCATACCAGGGTACTCTTTATACAGAAGAGACAGAGAAGGCAAGAAAGGAGGAGGAGTGGCCCTGTATGTGAAAGATAGCATTAAATCTAACCTAATACAAGTTGGTGAGGCCAACATAGAGTCAGTTTGGGTTACGTTGCAGTTTGCTAACCATGCAGTAACTCGTGTAGGTGTGATATATAGACCACCTGGTCAAGTTAAAGAACTAGATGATCTACTAGTTGAAGAAATAGCTAAAATGACAATGAAAGGAGAAGTTATCATTATGGGAGATTTCAATCTCCCAGATATAAACTGGAAAACCAAAATAGCAAGTTCTACCAGGAGTACAGATATTCTAAATTCCCTACTGGGGTTATCTCTACAACAAGTGGTTGAGGAGCCAACCCGGAGGGAGGCCATTTTGGATTTGGTATTCACAAACGGGGATTCGGTATATGATGTCATTGTAGGCGAAACCTTGGGAACTAGTGATCACCAGTCAGTGTGGTTTAATATAAGAACTGTGAAAGAGTCCCACCACACAAAAACAAAAGTTTTAGATTTTAGAAAAACAGACTTTTCAAAAATGAAATTAGTCATAAATGAGTCCTTATCAGACTGGAACGGATTACATGGAGTCCAGGAGAAATGGGACTACTTAAAAGGTGCATTATTGAAGGCAACAGAAAATTGCATTAGACTTGTCAGTAAAAGCAAAAAAAGGAGGAGACCACTGTGGTACTCAGCAGAAGTGGCCCAAATCATTAAAAATAAAAGCTAGCATTTTGTAATTATAAAAAAACCCAGAGCAATGAAGATAAGGAAATCTACAAGATTAGGCAGAGAGAGGCCAAGCAAGTTTTAAGAACTTCTAAAGCGCAGGCAGAAGAAAAACTAGCTCAGTCTATGAAAAAAGGGGATAAGACATTCTTCAGATATATAAATGAAAAAAGGAAATTAAAACAAGGAATAACTAAATTAAAAACAAAGGACGGAAGGTATGTAGAAGAGAATAAAGGGCTAGCCGACTGCCTTAATGAATACTTCTGTTCAGTTTTTACAAAAGAAAAAGGAGAAGGACCTCCACTAGAAAGAATGACTAATAAATCGTTTGATGCATGTATCTTTACAGAGGAAGATGTTCTAAGTTTGCTGTCTAAGGTGAAGACAAATAAGTCACAGGGGCCTGATGAGATACACCCAAAATTATTAAAAGAGCTTAGTGGTGAGCTGGCAAAACCGTTAACAGATTTATTTAACCAATCATTAGTAACAGGAGTCGTCCTGGAAGATTGGAAATTGGCTAATGTCGTGCCCATTCACAAGAAAGGTAGTAGGGAGGAATCGAGCAACTATAGACCAGTGAGTCTGACATCAATAGTAGGCAAATTAATGGAAACCCTATTAAAGGATAGGATTGTGGAACATCTAAAATCCCATGGATTGCAAGATGAAAAACAACATGGGTTTATTTCAGGGAGATCATGTCAAACAAATCTTATAGATTTTTTTGACTGGGTGAATAAAATAATAGACGGTGGAGGTGCAGTAGACATCGCATATCTAGATTTTAGTAAGGCTTTTGACACTGTCCCACATAGAAGACTTATCAATAAACTGCAGTCATTGAGCATGGACTCCCATATTGTTGAGTGGATTAGGCAGTGGCTGAGTGACAGACAACAGAGGGTGGTAGTCAATGGAGAACATTCAAAACAAGGTCATGTTACCAGTGGGGTTCCACAGGGATCTGTACTGGGACCGATTTTGTTTAATATCTTCATAAGTGATATTGCAAAAGGCCTCGCTGGTAAGGTTTGTCTTTTTGCTGATGACACAAAGATAGGTAACAGGGTTGATGCTCCTGGAGGGAAACGCCAAATGGAAAAGGATTTAGGAAAACTAGAAGAATGGTCAGAACTCTGGAAACTGAAATTTAATGTGGATAAGTGCAAGATAATGCACCTGGGGCGTAAAAACCCAAGGGCAGAATATAGAATATTTGACACAGTCCTGACCTCAGTATCTGAGGAAAGGGATTTAGGAGTAATTATTTCAGAAGACTTAAAGGTGGGAAGACAATGTAATAGAGCAGCACGAAATGCCAGCAGAATGCTTGGATGTATAGGGAGAGGTATAAACAGTAGAAAGAGTGAAGTGCTTATGCCGCTGTACAGAACACTGGTGAGACCTCACTTGGAGTATTGTGCGCAGTACTGGAGGCCATATCTCCAGAAGGATATAGATACTCTAGAGAGAGTTCAGAGAAGAGCTACTAAACTAGTACATGGATTGCAGGATAAAACTTACCAGGAAAGGTTAAAGGACCTTAATATGTATAGCTTGGAAGAAAGAAGAGACAGAGGGGATATGATAGAAACTTTTAAATACATAAAGGGAATCAACTCGGTAAAGGAAGAGAGCATATTTAAAAGAAGAAAAACTACCACAAGAGGACACAGTTTTAAATTAGAGGGGCAAAGGTTTAAAAGTAATATAAGGAAGTATTACTTTACTGAGAGAGTAGTGGATGCATGGAATAGCCTTCCTGCAGAAGTGGTAGCTGCAAATACAGTGAAGGGGTTTAAGCATGCATGGGATAGGCACAAGGCCATCCTTCATATAAGATAGGGCCGGGGGCTATCCATAGTATTCAGTATATTGGGCAGACTAGATGGGCCAAATGGTTCTTATCTGCCGACACATTCTATGGCCTGTTCCAGTGGTGGGTGACGTGAAGCCTGATTCTCTGCTATGACATGAAGACTGATTCTCTGCTGACATGAAGCCTGAATCTCTGTTATGGGACCTCTCTCCTCTGCCTGGGTGCCTGGGCCTAAATATGTGACAGTGGCCTGTTCCAGTGGTGGGTGACGTGAAGCCTGATTCTCTGCTATGACATGAAGACTGATTCTGTGCTGACATGAAGCCAGATTCTCTGTTACGGGACCTCTCTCCATTGTCTGGGTGCCTGGGCCTAAATATGTGACAGTGGCCTGTTCCAGTGGTGGGTGACGTGAAGCCTGATTCTCTGCTATGACATGAAGACTGATTCTCTGCTATGACATGCAAACTGAATCTCTGTTATGGGACCTCTCTCCTCTGCCTGGGTGCCTGGGCCTAAATATGTGACAGTGGCCTGTTCCAGTGGTGGGTGACGTGAAGCCTGATTCTCTGCTATGACATGAAGACTGATTCTCTGCTGACATGAAGCCTGAATCTCTGTTATGGGACCTCTCTCCTCTGCCTGGGTGCCTGGGCCTAAATATGTGACAGTGGCCTGTTCCAGTGGTGGGTGACGTGAAGCCTGATTCTCTGCTATGACATGAAGACTGATTCTGTGCTGACATGAAGCCAGATTCTCTGTTAAGGGACCTCTCTCCTCTGTCTGGGTGCCTGGGCCTAAATATGTGACAGTGGCCTGTTCCAGTGGTGGGTGACGTGAAGCCTGATTCTCTGCTATGACATGAAGACTGATTCTCTGCTGACATGAAGCCTGAATCTCTGTTATGGGACCTCTCTCCTCTGCCTGGGTGCCTGGGCCTAAATATATGACAGTGGCCTGTTCCAGTGGTGGGTGACGTGAAGCCTGATTCTCTGCTATGACATGAAGACTGATTCTCTGCTGACATGAAGCCTGAATCTCTGTTATGGGACCTCTCTCCTCTGCCTGGGTGCCTGGGCCTAAATATGTGACAGTGGCCTGTTCCAGTGGTGGGTGACGTGAAGCCTGATTCTCTGCTATGACATGAAGACTGATTCTCTGCTGACATGAAGCCTGAATCTCTGGTATGGGACCTCTCTCCTCAGCCTGGGTGCCTGGGCCTAAATATGTGACAGTGGCCTGTTCCAGTGGTGGGTGACGTGAAGCCTGATTCTCTGCTATGACATGAAGACTGATTCTCTGCTGACATGAAGCCTGAATCTCTGTTATGGGACCTCTCTCCTCTGCCTGGGTCTAAATATGTGACAGTGGCCTGTTCCAGTGGTGGGTGACGTGAAGCCTGATTCTCTGCTATGACATGAAGACTGATTCTGTGCTGACATGAAGCCAGATTCTCTTTTTCCGGGACCTCTCTCCTCTGTCTGGGTGCCTGGGCCTTAATATTTAGAAGACGTATTATTAATATTAGAAGACGTATTATTAATATTGTTAAGCAAGCAAAGCAGGAAGGGGACGTGGATGTTCTTGTCCATCTAGGGACAAATGACCTGGCTTGCAATGAAGTGTCAGAGGTGAAAAAATCTTTTATCACACTTGGTAATGACGTACAGGATTGTGCATCCACCATTTCATTTTCTGAAGTTCTGCCTGTGCATAATGTTCAGAATGATAGGCAGAGGCGCATAAAGGAGTTCAACATATGGCTTGGTAAATGGTGTCAAGAGCAAGGATTTGGCTTTGTTTCTCATGATAGCTCTACTTGGAATAGAAAGGAACTGTACAAAAAAGATGGTTTGCATCTTTCTCTCAAAGGAACAAATGTACTTAGTGAACAACTCCAAGAATTTGCGAAAGAGTATTTAAACTAGGAAGGGGGGGGGGAAAGAGTGAAAATAAAAGAGTCCATTTGCCCCCCGAAACAATGCCAGGTCAGAAGCACAGAGGTTAAGAAATGATAAGCTCAGAGTCCTGTCTACAAATGCTCGCAGTTTAGGTAAAAAAATCAATGAACTTGATTCAATAATGGCATCTGAGAATGTAGATTTAGTGGCTGTTACGGAGACATGGTTTAATGAAAGAAATGACTGGGACATAACCATACCAGGGTACTCTTTATACAGAAGAGACAGAGAAGGCAAGAAAGGAGGAGGAGTGGCCCTGTATGTGAAAGATAGCATTAAATCTAACCTAATACAAGTTGGTGAGGCCAACATAGAGTCAGTTTGGGTTACGTTGCAGTTTGCTAACCATGCAGTAACTCGTGTAGGTGTGATATATAGACCACCTGGTCAAGTTAAAGAACTAGATGATCTACTAGTTGAAGAAATAGCTAAAATGACAATGAAAGGAGAAGTTATCATTATGGGAGATTTCAATCTCCCAGATATAAACTGGAAAACCAAAATAGCAAGTTCTACCAGGAGTACAGATATTCTAAATTCCCTACTGGGGTTATCTCTACAACAAGTGGTTGAGGAGCCAACCCGGAGGGAGGCCATTTTGGATTTGGTATTCACAAACGGGGATTCGGTATATGATGTCATTGTAGGCGAAACCTTGGGAACTAGTGATCACCAGTCAGTGTGGTTTAATATAAGAACTGTGAAAGAGTCCCACCACACAAAAACAAAAGTTTTAGATTTTAGAAAAACAGACTTTTCAAAAATGAAATTAGTCATAAATGAGTCCTTATCAGACTGGAACGGATTACATGGAGTCCAGGAGAAATGGGACTACTTAAAAGGTGCATTATTGAAGGCAACAGAAAATTGCATTAGACTTGTCAGTAAAAGCAAAAAAAGGAGGAGACCCAAATGGCCCAAATCATTAAAAATAAAAGCTAGCATTTTGTAATTATAAAAAAACCCAGAGCAATGAAGATAAGGAAATCTACAAGATTAGGCAGAGAGAGGCCAAGCAAGTTTTAAGAACTTCTAAAGCGCAGGCAGAAGAAAAACTAGCTCAGTCTATGAAAAAAGGGGATAAGACATTCTTCAGATATATAAATGAAAAAAGGAAATTAAAACAAGGAATAACTAAATTAAAAACAAAGGACGGAAGGTATGTAGAAGAGAATAAAGGGCTAGCCGACTGCCTTAATGAATACTTCTGTTCAGTTTTTACAAACGAAAAAGGAGAAGGACCTCCACTAGAAAGAATGACTAATAAATCGTTTGATGCATGTATCTTTACAGAGGAAGATGTTCTAAGTTTGCTGTTTAAGGTGAAGACAAATAAGTCACAGGGGCCTGATGAGATACACCCAAAATTATTAAAAGAGCTTAGTGGTGAGCTGGCAAAACCGTTAACAGATTTATTTAACCAATCATTAGTAACAGGAGTCGTCCTGGAAGATTGGAAATTGGCTAATGTCGTGCCCATTCACAAGAAAGGTAGTAGGGAGGAATCGAGCAACTATAGACCAGTGAGTCTGACATCAATAGTAGGCAAATTAATGGAAACCCTATTAAAGGATAGGATTGTGGAACATCTAAAATCCCATGGATTGCAAGATGAAAAACAACATGGGTTTATTTCAGGGAGATCATGTCAAACAAATCTTATAGATTTTTTTGACTGGGTGAATAAAATAATAGACGGTGGAGGTGCAGTAGACATCGCATATCTAGATTTTAGTAAGGCTTTTGACACTGTCCCACATAGAAGACTTATCAATAAACTGCAGTCATTGAGCATGGACTCCCATATTGTTGAGTGGATTAGGCAGTGGCTGAGTGACAGACAACAGAGGGTGGTAGTCAATGGAGAACATTCAAAACAAGGTCATGTTACCAGTGGGGTTCCACAGGGATCTGTACTGGGACCGATTTTGTTTAATATCTTCATAAGTGATATTGCAAAAGGCCTCGCTGGTAAGGTTTGTCTTTTTGCTGATGACACAAAGATAGGTAACAGGGTTGATGCTCCTGGAGGGAAACGCCAAATGGAAAAGGATTTAGGAAAACTAGAAGAATGGTCAGAACTCTGGAAACTGAAATTTAATGTGGATAAGTGCAAGATAATGCACCTGGGGCGTAAAAACCCAAGGGCAGAATATAGAATATTTGACACAGTCCTGACCTCAGTATCTGAGGAAAGGGATTTAGGAGTAATTATTTCAGAAGACTTAAAGGTGGGAAGACAATGTAATAGAGCAGCACGAAATGCCAGCAGAATGCTTGGATGTATAGGGAGAGGTATAAACAGTAGAAAGAGTGAAGTGCTTATGCCGCTGTACAGAACACTGGTGAGACCTCACTTGGAGTATTGTGCGCAGTACTGGAGGCCATATCTCCAGAAGGATATAGATACTCTAGAGAGAGTTCAGAGAAGAGCTACTAAACTAGTACATGGATTGCAGGATAAAACTTACCAGGAAAGGTTAAAGGACCTTAATATGTATAGCTTGGAAGAAAGAAGAGACAGAGGGGATATGATAGAAACTTTTAAATACATAAAGGGAATCAACTCGGTAAAGGAAGAGAGCATATTTAAAAGAAGAAAAACTACCACAAGAGGACACAGTTTTAAATTAGAGGGGCAAAGGTTTAAAAGTAATATAAGGAAGTATTACTTTACTGAGAGAGTAGTGGATGCATGGAATAGCCTTCCTGCAGAAGTGGTAGCTGCAAATACAGTGAAGGGGTTTAAGCATGCATGGGATAGGCACAAGGCCATCCTTCATATAAGATAGGGCCGGGGGCTATCCATAGTATTCAGTATATTGGGCAGACTAGATGGGCCAAATGGTTCTTATCTGCCGACACATTCTATGGCCTGTTCCAGTGGTGGGTGACGTGAAGCCTGATTCTCTGCTATGACATGAAGACTGATTCTCTGCTGACATGAAGCCTGAATCTCTGTTATGGGACCTCTCTCCTCTGCCTGGGTGCCTGGGCCTAAATATGTGACAGTGGCCTGTTCCAGTGGTGGGTGACGTGAAGCCTGATTCTCTGCTATGACATGAAGACTGATTCTGTGCTGACATGAAGCCAGATTCTCTGTTACGGGACCTCTCTCCATTGTCTGGGTGCCTGGGCCTAAATATGTGACAGTGGCCTGTTCCAGTGGTGGGTGACGTGAAGCCTGATTCTCTGCTATGACATGAAGACTGATTCTCTGCTATGACATGCAAACTGAATCTCTGTTATGGGACCTCTCTCCTCTGCCTGGGTGCCTGGGCCTAAATATGTGACAGTGGCCTGTTCCAGTGGTGGGTGACGTGAAGCCTGATTCTCTGCTATGACATGAAGACTGATTCTCTGCTGACATGAAGCCTGAATCTCTGTTATGGGACCTCTCTCCTCTGCCTGGGTGCCTGGGCCTAAATATGTGACAGTGGCCTGTTCCAGTGGTGGGTGACGTGAAGCCTGATTCTCTGCTATGACATGAAGACTGATTCTGTGCTGACATGAAGCCAGATTCTCTGTTAAGGGACCTCTCTCCTCTGTCTGGGTGCCTGGGCCTAAATATGTGACAGTGGCCTGTTCCAGTGGTGGGTGACGTGAAGCCTGATTCTCTGCTATGACATGAAGACTGATTCTCTGCTGACATGAAGCCTGAATCTCTGTTATGGGACCTCTCTCCTCTGCCTGGGTGCCTGGGCCTAAATATATGACAGTGGCCTGTTCCAGTGGTGGGTGACGTGAACCCTGATTCTCTGCTATGACATGAAGACTGATTCTCTGCTGACATGAAGCCTGAATCTCTGTTATGGGACCTCTCTCCTCTGCCTGGGTGCCTGGGCCTAAATATGTGACAGTGGCCTGTTCCAGTGGTGGGTGACGTGAAGCCTGATTCTCTGCTATGACATGAAGACTGATTCTCTGCTGACATGAAGCCTGAATCTCTGGTATGGGACCTCTCTCCTCAGCCTGGGTGCCTGGGCCTAAATATGTGACAGTGGCCTGTTCCAGTGGTGGGTGACGTGAAGCCTGATTCTCTGCTATGACATGAAGACTGATTCTCTGCTGACATGAAGCCTGAATCTCTGTTATGGGACCTCTCTCCTCTGCCTGGGTCTAAATATGTGACAGTGGCCTGTTCCAGTGGTGGGTGACGTGAAGCCTGATTCTCTGCTATGACATGAAGACTGATTCTGTGCTGACATGAAGCCAGATTCTCTTTTTCCGGGACCTCTCTCCTCTGTCTGGGTGCCTGGGCCTTAATATTTAGAAGACGTATTATTAATATTAGAAGACGTATTATTAATATTGTTAAGCAAGCAAAGCAGGAAGGGGACGTGGATGTTCTTGTCCATCTAGGGACAAATGACCTGGCTTGCAATGAAGTGTCAGAGGTGAAAAAATCTTTTATCACACTTGGTAATGACGTACAGGATTGTGCATCCACCATTTCATTTTCTGAAGTTCTGCCTGTGCATAATGTTCAGAATGATAGGCAGAGGCGCATAAAGGAGTTCAACATATGGCTTGGTAAATGGTGTCAAGAGCAAGGATTTGGCTTTGTTTCTCATGATAGCTCTACTTGGAATAGAAAGGAACTGTACAAAAAAGATGGTTTGCATCTTTCTCTCAAAGGAACAAATGTACTTAGTGAACAACTCCAAGAATTTGCGAAAGAGTATTTAAACTAGGAAGGGGGGGGGGGGAAAGAGTGAAAATAAAAGAGTCCATTTGCCCCCCGAAACAATGCCAGGTCAGAAGCACAGAGGTTAAGAAATGATAAGCTCAGAGTCCTGTCTACAAATGCTCGCAGTTTAGGTAAAAAAATCAATGAACTTGATTCAATAATGGCATCTGAGAATGTAGATTTAGTGGCTGTTACGGAGACATGGTTTAATGAAAGAAATGACTGGGACATAACCATACCAGGGTACTCTTTATACAGAAGAGACAGAGAAGGCAAGAAAGGAGGAGGAGTGGCCCTGTATGTGAAAGATAGCATTAAATCTAACCTAATACAAGTTGGTGAGGCCAACATAGAGTCAGTTTGGGTTACGTTGCAGTTTGCTAACCATGCAGTAACTCGTGTAGGTGTGATATATAGACCACCTGGTCAAGTTAAAGAACTAGATGATCTACTAGTTGAAGAAATAGCTAAAATGACAATGAAAGGAGAAGTTATCATTATGGGAGATTTCAATCTCCCAGATATAAACTGGAAAACCAAAATAGCAAGTTCTACCAGGAGTACAGATATTCTAAATTCCCTACTGGGGTTATCTCTACAACAAGTGGTTGAGGAGCCAACCCGGAGGGAGGCCATTTTGGATTTGGTATTCACAAACGGGGATTCGGTATATGATGTCATTGTAGGCGAAACCTTGGGAACTAGTGATCACCAGTCAGTGTGGTTTAATATAAGAACTGTGAAAGAGTCCCACCACACAAAAACAAAAGTTTTAGATTTTAGAAAAACAGACTTTTCAAAAATGAAATTAGTCATAAATGAGTCCTTATCAGACTGGAACGGATTACATGGAGTCCAGGAGAAATGGGACTACTTAAAAGGTGCATTATTGAAGGCAACAGAAAATTGCATTAGACTTGTCAGTAAAAGCAAAAAAAGGAGGAGACCCAAATGGCCCAAATCATTAAAAATAAAAGCTAGCATTTTGTAATTATAAAAAAACCCAGAGCAATGAAGATAAGGAAATCTACAAGATTAGGCAGAGAGAGGCCAAGCAAGTTTTAAGAACTTCTAAAGCGCAGGCAGAAGAAAAACTAGCTCAGTCTATGAAAAAAGGGGATAAGACATTCTTCAGATATATAAATGAAAAAAGGAAATTAAAACAAGGAATAACTAAATTAAAAACAAAGGACGGAAGGTATGTAGAAGAGAATAAAGGGCTAGCCGACTGCCTTAATGAATACTTCTGTTCAGTTTTTACAAACGAAAAAGGAGAAGGACCTCCACTAGAAAGAATGACTAATAAATCGTTTGATGCATGTATCTTTACAGAGGAAGATGTTCTAAGTTTGCTGTTTAAGGTGAAGACAAATAAGTCACAGGGGCCTGATGAGATACACCCAAAATTATTAAAAGAGCTTAGTGGTGAGCTGGCAAAACCGTTAACAGATTTATTTAACCAATCATTAGTAACAGGAGTCGTCCTGGAAGATTGGAAATTGGCTAATGTCGTGCCCATTCACAAGAAAGGTAGTAGGGAGGAATCGAGCAACTATAGACCAGTGAGTCTGACATCAATAGTAGGCAAATTAATGGAAACCCTATTAAAGGATAGGATTGTGGAACATCTAAAATCCCATGGATTGCAAGATGAAAAACAACATGGGTTTATTTCAGGGAGATCATGTCAAACAAATCTTATAGATTTTTTTGACTGGGTGAATAAAATAATAGACGGTGGAGGTGCAGTAGACATCGCATATCTAGATTTTAGTAAGGCTTTTGACACTGTCCCACATAGAAGACTTATCAATAAACTGCAGTCATTGAGCATGGACTCCCATATTGTTGAGTGGATTAGGCAGTGGCTGAGTGACAGACAACAGAGGGTGGTAGTCAATGGAGAACATTCAAAACAAGGTCATGTTACCAGTGGGGTTCCACAGGGATCTGTACTGGGACCGATTTTGTTTAATATCTTCATAAGTGATATTGCAAAAGGCCTCGCTGGTAAGGTTTGTCTTTTTGCTGATGACACAAAGATAGGTAACAGGGTTGATGCTCCTGGAGGGAAACGCCAAATGGAAAAGGATTTAGGAAAACTAGAAGAATGGTCAGAACTCTGGAAACTGAAATTTAATGTGGATAAGTGCAAGATAATGCACCTGGGGCGTAAAAACCCAAGGGCAGAATATAGAATATTTGACACAGTCCTGACCTCAGTATCTGAGGAAAGGGATTTAGGAGTAATTATTTCAGAAGACTTAAAGGTGGGAAGACAATGTAATAGAGCAGCACGAAATGCCAGCAGAATGCTTGGATGTATAGGGAGAGGTATAAACAGTAGAAAGAGTGAAGTGCTTATGCCGCTGTACAGAACACTGGTGAGACCTCACTTGGAGTATTGTGCGCAGTACTGGAGGCCATATCTCCAGAAGGATATAGATACTCTAGAGAGAGTTCAGAGAAGAGCTACTAAACTAGTACATGGATTGCAGGATAAAACTTACCAGGAAAGGTTAAAGGACCTTAATATGTATAGCTTGGAAGAAAGAAGAGACAGAGGGGATATGATAGAAACTTTTAAATACATAAAGGGAATCAACTCGGTAAAGGAAGAGAGCATATTTAAAAGAAGAAAAACTACCACAAGAGGACACAGTTTTAAATTAGAGGGGCAAAGGTTTAAAAGTAATATAAGGAAGTATTACTTTACTGAGAGAGTAGTGGATGCATGGAATAGCCTTCCTGCAGAAGTGGTAGCTGCAAATACAGTGAAGGGGTTTAAGCATGCATGGGATAGGCACAAGGCCATCCTTCATATAAGATAGGGCCGGGGGCTATCCATAGTATTCAGTATATTGGGCAGACTAGATGGGCCAAATGGTTCTTATCTGCCGACACATTCTATGGCCTGTTCCAGTGGTGGGTGACGTGAAGCCTGATTCTCTGCTATGACATGAAGACTGATTCTCTGCTGACATGAAGCCTGAATCTCTGTTATGGGACCTCTCTCCTCTGCCTGGGTGCCTGGGCCTAAATATGTGACAGTGGCCTGTTCCAGTGGTGGGTGACGTGAAGCCTGATTCTCTGCTATGACATGAAGACTGATTCTGTGCTGACATGAAGCCAGATTCTCTGTTACGGGACCTCTCTCCATTGTCTGGGTGCCTGGGCCTAAATATGTGACAGTGGCCTGTTCCAGTGGTGGGTGACGTGAAGCCTGATTCTCTGCTATGACATGAAGACTGATTCTCTGCTATGACATGAAGCCTGAATCTCTGTTATGGGACCTCTCTCCTCTGCCTGGGTGCCTGGGCCTAAATATGTGACAGTGGCCTGTTCCAGTGGTGGGTGACGTGAAGCCTGATTCTCTGCTATGACATGAAGACTGATTCTCTGCTGACATGAAGCCTGAATCTCTGTTATGGGACCTCTCTCCTCTGCCTGGGTGCCTGGGCCTAAATATGTGACAGTGGCCTGTTCCAGTGGTGGGTGACGTGAAGCCTGATTCTCTGCTATGACATGAAGACTGATTCTGTGCTGACATGAAGCCAGATTCTCTGTTAAGGGACCTCTCTCCTCTGCCTGGGTGCCTGGGCCTAAATATGTGACAGTGGCCTGTTCCAGTGGTGGGTGACGTGAAGCCTGATTCTCTGCTATGACATGAAGACTGATTCTCTGCTGACATGAAGCCAGAATCTCTGTTATGGGACCTCTCTCCTCTGTCTGGGTGCCTGGGCCTAAATATATGACAGTGGCCTGTTCCAGTGGTGGGTGAC
Organism: Bufo bufo; assembly: GCF_905171765.1. Taxonomy (NCBI): domain Eukaryota; kingdom Metazoa; phylum Chordata; class Amphibia; order Anura; family Bufonidae; genus Bufo; species Bufo bufo. The sequence continues at coordinate 119,168,887 of NC_053397.1, forward strand.
GTGAAGCCTGATTCTCTGCTATGACATGAAGACTGATTCTCTGCTGACATGAAGCCTGAATCTCTGTTATGGGACCTCTCTCCTCTGCCTGGGTGCCTGGGCCTAAATATGAGACAGTGGCCTGTTCCAGTGGTGGGTGACGTGAAGCCTGATTCTCTGCTATGACATGAAGACTGATTCTCTGCTGACATGAAGCCTGAATCTCTGTTATGGGACCTCTCTCCTCAGCCTGGGTGCCTGGGCCTAAATATGTGACAGTGGCCTGTTCCAGTGGTGGGTGACGTGAAGCCTGATTCTCTGCTATGACATGAATACTGATTCTGTGCTGACATGAAGCCAGATTCTCTGTTACGGGACCTCTCTCCTCTGTCTGGGTGCCTGGGCCTAAATATGTGACAGTGGCCTGTTCCAGTGGTGGGTGACGTGAAGCCTGATTCTCTGCTATGACATGAAGACTGATTCTCTGCTGACATGAAGCCTGAATCTCTGTTATGGGACCTCTCTCCTCTGCCTGGGTGCCTGGGCCTAAATATGAGACAGTGGCCTGTTCCAGTGGTGGGTGACGTGAAGCCTGATTCTCTGCTATGACATGAAGACTGATTCTCTGCTGACATGAAGCCTGAATCTCTGTTATGGGACCTCTCTCCTCTGCCTGGGTGCCTGGGCCTAAATATGTGACAGTGGCCTGTTCCAGTGGTGGGTGACGTGAAGCCTGATTCTCTGCTATGACATGCAGACTGATTCTCTGCTGACATGAAGCCAGATTCTCTGTTACGGGACCTCTCTCCTCTGCCTGGGTGCCGGGGCCTAAATATATGACAATGCACTGTTACAGTGGTGGGTGACGTGAAGCCAGATTCTCTGCTATGGCATGAAGACTGATTCTCTGCTGACGTGAAGCCAGATTCTCTGCTATGGGACCTCTCTCCAATTGATATTGGTTTATTTTTATATATTTTATTTTTATTTTAATTCATTTCCCTATCCACATTTGTTTGCAGGGGATTTACCTACATGTTGCTGCCTTTTGCAGCCCTTTTGCTCTTTCCTGGGCTGGTTTACAGCCTTTTTAGTGCCGAAACGTTCGGGTCCCCATTGACTTCAATGGGGTTCGGGACGAAGTTCGGGTCGGGTTCGGATCCCGAACCCGAACATTTCCGGGAAGTTCGGCCGAACTTCTCGAACCCGAACATCCAGGTGTTCGCTCAACTCTACCCATAATGTATACATCCATGGATATCTTAAATAGCTGGTCAAGTAAAATGTTGCATGCAACAATCATTAAATAGGTGGCCAACAAAAAAGGGGCGGGTCAAAGGGCGTGGTAAAACACTGTCTGAGCATGCTGAGAGTTGTAGTTTTGCAATTTCTCCCTGATTTACCACTGAGTTTATTCCGTCGATCTTGTCTGCGTCACTTGGTCATTGCGGCCAGGTCTTGCATCCCAGTGAAATGGAAATCCCCTTCTCCACCATCCACTGGATTGTGGATTCAAAAGGTGGAGGAGATCCGGAGAATGGAGGAACGTACAGCGTCCTTAGAGAGTAATCACAGAGCCTTTGTTACTACTTGGTTTGTCTTTCAGGATTCATCGGAATACCAATCCCTGCTGGCATGATAGTGTCATCTCTAGCATTTTCGTCTGTTTAATTTATCTCTATTGCTTACCTGTACCTTTGTAACCTATCCTTCCTTTTGTGGTTGTGTCCTGTCTTCTCCCCAGTTTTCTTTAGTCTTATTATTATTATGATGAGGCTGTATTGTATTGTGTGTTCTTGGTTCCTGTTTTACTACATATATCGTTATACCCATGCATCATTATGGATTTCATGTAATACATATGTTTAGACTTTATTGTCCTGATGTTAACATGTCACCCATGTCTATTTGTCGGCTTGGATCCAACTATATCATTTTATTGTATGTGAGTCAACATATTCCAACTTTTGTCATATTCTTGAAACGTCTATTTGTCGGCTTGGATCCGACTATATCATTTTATTTTATGTGAATCAACATATTACAACTTTTGTCATATTCTTGAAACGTATAAATAAAGAATAAAAAAAGAGAAAAGTTATTGGCAAATGGAGATGAAATTTCAGAATACATTTTTTTTGCCAAATTTTAAATTTTAACCCACTTTTTCCACTAACAAAGCAAGAGTTAACAGCCAAACAAGACTGTATCTTTATTGCCCTGACTCTGCCGTTTACAGAAACACCCCATATGTGGTCGTACACTACTGTACGGCCACACGGCGGGGCGTAGAGGGAAAGGAGCGCCGTGTGGTTTTTGGAAGGCTGATTTTTATGGACCGGTTTATTTACACCGCGTCCTGTTTCAAGCCCCCCTGATGCACCCCTGGAGTAGGAAATCCCTAAAAGTGACACCATCTAAGAAACTACACCTCTCAAGGTATTCAAAACTGATCTTACAAGCTATATTAACCCTTTAGTTGCTCCACAAGAGTTATTGGCAAATGGAGATGAAATTTCCGAATTTCATTTTTTTGTCAAATTGTCCATTTTAACCCATTTTTTTCACTAATAAAGCAAGGGTTAACAGCCAAACAAGACTGTATCTTTATTGCCCTGACTCTGCCGTTTACAGAAACACCCCATATGTGGTCGTACACTACTGTACGACCACACGGCGGGGCTTAGAGGGAAAAGAGTGCCGTGTGGTTTTTGGAAGGCTGATTTTTATGGACCGGTTTATTTACAGCGTGTCCTGTTTCAAGCCCCCTGATGCAACCCTGGAGTAGAAACTCCCTAAAAGTGACCCCATTTTGGAAACTACGGGATAAGGTGGCAGTTTTGTTGGGACTATTTTTAGGGTACATATGATTTTTGGTTGCTCTATATTACATTTTTGTGAGGTAAGGTTACCAAAAAATGAAATTCTAAAATTTCATCTCCATTTGCAATTAACTGTTGAGGAACACCTAAAGGGTGAATAAGGTTTGTAAAATCAGTTTTGAATACCTTGAGGGGTGTAGTTTCTTCGATGGGGTCACTTTTAGGGAGTTTATACTCTAGGGGTACATCAGGGGGGCTTCAAAAGGGATATGGTGTCAATAAAAAAAGGCCTTCCAGAAACCATGTCGGTCCTTTCCTTTTGCGCCCTGCCTTTTAGTGATACAGCAGTTTACAACCACAAATGTGGCGTTTCTGTAAACTGCAGTATTAAGTAGAGTTAAGCGGACACCTGGATGTTCGGGTTCGACTGAACTTCAGAAAAAAGTTCGAACTTGACCCGGAACCCCATTGAAGTCAATGGGGACCCGAACTTTTGAGCACTAAAATGGCTTTAAAAATGTCATGGAAATGGCTAGAGGGCTGCAAATGTCGTCAAAATTTGGTTAAGAGCATGGCAAGTGCTCTGCAAACAAATGTGGATAGGGAAATGACTTAAAATAACATTAAATACATAAAAATTAAAAATAATAATCTTGATCTAGGAGGACCAGGTCCATATGGAGTAGGAGGTTGAGGAGGCTGTGGATGTGGCCGTGTAGGTGGAAGTGGCACTGCTTTTTGGTTTGAAATTTATTTATATTTTTTTAAATTAGGGTACACCCCAAAACATATATAACCCTCCAGTCGTGCTAAACACACGTTCAGACAATACACCGGGTGCAGGGCAGGCCAGCACCTCCAAGGCGTAAAGGGCAAGCTCAGGCCATGTGCCCAATTTGGAGACCCAGAAGTTGCAGGGGCTGACCCCTGTCAGTTAGTTCGTGTAGGCGTGTGCATACTTACTGCCCCACCATGTCGCACGTCCCCGTGATGTTCACGATCCAATTTGATATCTGCTCATCAACCTTTGATGTTCTTTTATGCGCCTACCATAATGATTACGGGTGGCGAGGAATCAGGGTTCCAGGACGGAGAGGGAGCATGAGAAAAAGAGACCAAATTTAAGGGAGATAAATTTATTTTAAAAAAATTGGGATCGAGGAGAAATGTCGGAAAAGCTATTGAGGCGCAAATGTGGGACAAATTACAGAAGCCCAAATGTGGGCCAAAAGAGTCAAGCGGAATTGTGGGAAAAGCTATTGAGGCGCAAATGTTGGCCAAAAGAGTTTAGCGGAAATGTGACAAAGTATTGAAGCTTAACTACTTAAGGACCACAGGTTTATACCCCCTAGTGACCAGGCCCTTTTTTACAAATCGGCACTTCACAACTTTAACGGTTTATTGCTCGGTCATGCAACTTGGCACCCAAATGAATTTTACCTCCTTTTCTTCTCACAAATACAGCTTTCTTTTGGTGGTATTTGATTGCTGCTAAGATTTTTCCGATAATCAAAATAGGCTGCAATTTTCTCAAAAAAAAGTGTATTTTTAACTTTATCTGGTTAAATTGTTCAAATATAATTACATTTCTATACAAGTTTGTGTCAGAATTTATTGTGCTACATATCTTTGATAAAAAGAAAATCCAATAAGTGTATATTTATTGGTTTGCGCAAAAGTTATAGCGTTTACAACTACACTGCGTGCAGAATTATTAGGCAAATGAGTATTTTGACCACATCATCCTCTTTATGCATGTTGTCTTACTCCAAGCTGTATAGGCTCGAAAGCCTACTACCAATTAAGCATATTAGGTGATGTGCATCTCTGTAATGAGAAGGGGTGTGGTCTAATGACATCAACACCCTATATTAGGTGTGCATAATTATTAGGCAACTTCCTTTCCTTTGGCAAAATGGGTCAAAAGAAGGACTTGACAGGCTCAGAAAAGTCAAAAATAGTGAGATATCTTGCAGAGGGATGCAGCACTCTTAAAATTGCAAAGCTTCTGAAGCGTGATCATCGAACAATCAAGCGTTTTATTCAAAATAGTCAACAGGGTCGCAAGAAGCGTGTGGAAAAACCAAGGCGCAAAATAACTGCCCATGAACTGAGAAAAGTCAAGCGTGCAGCTGCCAAGATGCCACTTGCCACCAGTTTGGCCATATTTCAGAGCTGCAACATCACTGGAGTGCCCAAAAGCATAAGGTGTGCAATACTCAGAGACATGGCCAAGGTAAGAAAGGCTGAAAGACGACCACCACTGAACAAGACACACAAGCTGAAACGTCAAGACTGGGCCAAGAAATATCTCAAGACTGATTTTTCTAAGGTTTTATGGACTGATGAAATGAGAGTTAGTCTTGATGGGCCAGATGGATGGGCCCGTGGCTGGATTGGTAAAGGGCAGAGAGCTCCAGTCCGACTCAGACGCCAGCAAGGTGGAGGTGGAGTACTGGTTTGGGCTAGTATCATCAAAGATGAGCTTGTGGGGCCTTTTCGGGTTGAGGAGGGAGTCAAGCTCAACTCCCAGTCCTACTGCCAGTTTCTGGAAGACACCTTCTTCAAGCAGTGGTACAGGAAGAAGTCTGCATCCTTCAAGAAAAACATGATTTTCATGCAGGACAATGCTCCATCACACGCGTCCAAGTACTCCACAGTGTGGCTGGCAAGAAAGGGTATAAAAGAAGAAAATCTAATGACATGGCCTCCTTGTTCACCTGATCTGAACCCCATTGAGAACCTGTGGTCCATCATCAAATGTGAGATTTACAAGGAGGGAAAACAGTACACCTCTCTGAACAGTGTCTGGGAGGCTGTGGTTGCTGCTGCACGCAATGTTGATGGTGAACAGATCAAAACACTGACAGAATCCATGGATGGCAGGCTTTTGAGTGTCCTTGCAAAGAAAGGTGGCTATATTGGTCACTGATTTGTTTTTGTTTTGTTGTTGAATGTCAGAAATGTATATTTGTGAATGTTGAGATGTTATATTGGTTTCACTGGTAAAAATAAATAATTGAAATCGGTATATATTTGTTTTTTGTTAAGTTGCCTAATAATTATGCACAGTAATAGTCACCTGCACACACAGATATCCCCCTAAAATAGCTAAAACTAAAAACAAACTAAAAACTACTTCCAAAAATATTCAGCTTTGATATTAATGAGTTTTTTGGGTTCATTGAGAACATGGTTGTTGTTCAATAATAAAATTAATCCTCAAAAATACAACTTGCCTAATAATTCTGCACTCCCTGTATTGTACAAAAATGTGAATTTCCGCATTTTGAAGCAGCTCTGACTTTCTGAGCACCTGTCATGTTTCTTGAGGTGCTAGAATGCCAGGATAGTATAAATACCCCACAAGTGACCCCATTTTGGAAAGAAGACACCCCAAGGTATTCCGTAAGGGGCATGGCGAGTTCCTAGAATTTTTATTTTTTTGGCACAAGTTAGCGGAATATGATGTATTTTATTATATATTTTTTTTCTTACAAAGTCTCATATTCCACTAACTTGTGACAAAAAATAAAATTTTACATGAACTCGCCATGCCCCTCACGAAATACCTTGGGGTGTCTTCTTTCCAAAATGGGGTCACTTGTGGGATATTTATACTGCCCTGGCATTTTAGGGGACCGAAAGCATGAGAAGTAGTTTGGAATCCAAATGCGTAAAAAATGCCCTGTGAAATCCTAAAGGTGCTCTTTAGAATTTGGGCCCCTTTGCGCACCTAGGCTGCAAAAACGTGTCACACATGGTATCGCCGTACCCAGGAGAAGTAGGGCAATGTGTTTTGGGGTGTCTTTTTACATATACCCATGCTGGGTGAGAGAAATATCTCTGTAAAATAACAACTTTGTATAAAAAAATGGGAAAAGTTGACTTTTTGTCACGAGGGTATCAAGAGCCACGTCTGACTCCGTTATACCCGGGGTCAGGAAGTCGCAGCGGGTGGCTGCGCGCTCTATATCTAAAGATCACGGTGTTTCTTAGTTATTGTTTTCTGTGTTTGCCTTGCTATCCTTTTTGTCTCTCTCAGGGATCCGTAGCTTCTCCTCCTCAGCTGTTTCTTGTCTGCCACTCCCTACCTCCTTATATTCTCCCCTCACACTTCTTTAGTTGCCAGTTATAGAGCTTCCTGCCTGGACATCTATACTGACCCACTGGAGTGGTTAATCCTGGTTGTTGTTCCTGTGTGCTTCCCTCCGGATCCCTGTTTGGCTTATTGTTGTCTCTTGTTGTCGCCCACCTGGGAATATATGTTGAGTCTGTGTTGTCTGACCTCCCCTTGGTGTTTTCCCTTAGAGTTAGTGGTGCGGACTAGTGTTCCCATCGCCCTGTTCACTACCTAGGGCTCAGCTCAGGGAAAGCCAGGGCTTTAGGCACGTGATCGGCGTACGGGTGAGGAACCCGTCTAGGGACGTCAGGGCAGCCAGGTGCCAGCCGCCAGGTGAGTCAGGGGTCACCATCTTCCCTCTCACTTGGGCAGGGCCTTCCTCGTTCCCTCCCTCTGTGTCACGTATGTGATAGCCACGCCGACCGTGATATTATAACTGGCCCTTACTTTTTGAGAAAAAAATAAAAATAAAAAAAATAAAAAAATTTTAATTGTTGTTTTTTTTTTCTCTCTCTACTTAGAATCCAATATGGATCCTATTGATGCCTTGGCAGAACAGCTTCAAAGCCTGTCTTTGGAGGTGGCAGGATTGAAGGCGTCTGTTCTCCAACAACCGCAGCAAATGCAGCAGACCACACCCCCAGCGGTTGCTATGGGTAACCAGGTTGTCACTGAACCCAAGGTTGCTCTTCCCGACAGATTTTCTGGGGGAAGGGACAAATTTGCGACGTTCCGTGAGGCCTGCAAATTATATTTTAAGTTGCGCCCTTACTCCTCAGGTCATGAAGAACAGCAGGTAGGGATTGTCATTTCCCTGCTTCAGGGGGATCCGCAATCCTGGGCGTTCTCGTTACCCCCTGGTTCTCAGGCTCTTCGGTCAGTGGAGGGATTTTTTGGGGCTTTGGGTCTCATATATGATGACCCTGACCGAGTCGCCCTGGCTGAGTCGAAGTTACGGAGACTCCTACAGGGAGATCGGTCAGCAGAGGAATATTGCTCAGAGTTCCGTAGGTGGGCTACGGATACTCAGTGGAACGACCCGGCTCTCAGGAGTCAGTTCTGCTCTGGGTTATCTGAAAGGGTTAAGGATGCACTGGCGCTGTATGAGACCCCCCTTTCCCTTGATGCTGTTATGTCCCTCTCTATCAGAATAGATAGACGTCTTAGGGAGAGATCGAAAATTCCGGAGCAATTGGTTACCTCTCCCAAGCAACAGTCAGCCTGTACTGACTTAGATGAGCCTATGCAGCTAGGCGGAACTTCTCGTCAGGTCCGTCCTCCCTAGGTTCGCCGTAGGGGGGGGGCTTGTTTTTTCTGTGGGGGGAGGGGTCATTTCATTAATGTCTGTCCCTCCTTTCTCAAAAACAAAAGACCGTCGGAACTACTAACCCCGGGCTGTGCGGAGGATGTCAGCCGGGGGGTATACGTTTCCTCCATACGAACATCTCAATTTGTGTTACCCGCGGTCATTGTTTTTGGTGTTAAGACGGAGTCTATTTCTGTTTTTCTAGACAGTGGAGCAGGGGTAAACTTGATTGATGCCCATTTTGCCCGCACTATGGGTTTGTCTCTCTGTACGCTGCAGAGACCTATTCCCGTATTCGCTATAGATTCTGCTCCTCTGTCTCAGAGAAACCTCACCCACATTGTTCATAATTTACACCTTCGGGTAGGGGACCACCATAATGAGTGTCTTGCATGTTACGTTCTGGAGGGCCTTCCCTCTCCGGTGGTATTGGGTCTTCCCTGGTTGGTAGCGCACAATCCAGTGGTGGATTGGCAGGCCAGGGAGATATTGGAGTGGAGTGAGCATTGCAGAGTGAATTGCTTAAATAACAATTGCTTAATCGCCTCCATAGCTTCCCTACCTACATTTATTTCGGACTTTGAGGACGTTTTTTCTGAAAAGGGTTGTCAGAAACTACACCTCATCGTCCTTATGATTGCCCGGTTAACCTGATTCCCGGGGCAAAATTACCCAAGTCCAGGTTGTATAATCTTTCGGGTCCCGAGAGACAAGCCATGAAAGATTATATCTCCGAGAGTCTGGCTAAGGGACACATCAGACCCTCTTCTTCACCCGTGGCTGCAGGGTTTTTCTTTGTTAAAAAGAAAGATGGGGCCTGCGTCTTGCTTAGATTTCCGTGAGTTAAACCAGATAACCATCCGTGACCCATACCCTCTTCCTCTCATTCCTGACCTTTTTAATCAGATTGCGGGTGCTAAGTGGTTCTCCAAACTTGATCTTAGGGGGGCCTACAATCTGATTCGTATCAGGGAAGGAATGAGAGGAAGACAGCTTTTAACACCCCTGAGGGGCATTATGAAAATCTAGTTATGCCTTTCGGTCTGACCAATGCCCCTGCTGTCTTCCAACATTTCGTGTATGATATTTTTAGTCATCTCATCGGCAGGTTTGTAGTCATATACCTAGATGATATCTTAATTTATTCGGCTGATCTGAAAACACATGAGGTGCATGTCAGGCAAGTACTGCAGGTCCTACGGACGAATAAATTATATGCGAAAATTGAAAAATGTGTCTTCGCTGTTCAGAATTACAGTTTCCTGGGATATCTATTATCTGCGTCAGGTTTCCGCATGGATCCTGGAAGGTCCAGGCAATTTTAGATTGGGATCTTCCTGAGAACCTTAAAGCCCTACAACGGTTTTTGGGTTTCGCTAATTTCTATAGAAAGTTCATTAAAATTATTCAGTGATCGTTAAACCCCTTACCGACATGACTAGGAAGGGGACGGATTTTTCCAAATGGTCTGACGCGCTAAAGATGCATTTTTCCTCTCTAAAGGAGAGGTTTACCTCGGCACCTGTTCTAATTCAACCTGATGTCTCCCAGCCTTTTATTGTCGAGGTAGATGCGTCAGAGGTGGGAGTGGGAGCTGTATTGTCTCAGGGTCCGTCTCCTGGCAAATGGCGTCCTTGCGCTTTCTTTTCCAAAAAATTATCTTCTGCGGAGAAGAATTATGATGTTGGAAATAGGGAACGGTTGGCGATTAAACTGGCGCTTGAAGAGTGGCGTCACTTCTTAGAGGGAGCAATCCACCCCGTCACGGTGATTACGGATCACAAGAACCTTCTGTACCTAGAATCGGCTAAACGTCTCACCCCTAGACAAGCTAGGTGGTCGCTATTCTTTACCAGATTTAACTTTGTAATCACCTATCGTCCTGGGGCAAAAAATACCAAGGCAGACGCGTTATCTCGTAGTTTTCCTGGAGGGGGTAATGCTAGTGATCCGGTACCTATTTTACAAAGAGGAGTGGTTGTCTCTGCTGTACACTCTGTTCTAGAGGGAAAGGTGTTAGAGGCTCAGGGGGACGCCCCGGCCTCTTGCCACCTCAGAGAAATTGTTTGTACCGTTAAACCTGCGTCTTGAATTATTAAAAGAACATCATAATTTCGGCACTTGCTGGACACCCGGGTATAAAGCAACCTATGGAGCTTTTATCTCGTCGTTTTTGGTGGCCAAGGTTTGCGTCAGGATGTAATGGATTTCGTGTCTACTTGTTCTACTTGTGCACTCGCTGAAAGACTCTCATACACGTCCAGCAGCTCTTTATTGCCACTTTTCATCCCAATAGGCCATGGACACATCTGTCAATGGATTTCATCACTGACTTACCGTTGTCGGCGGGTAAAACAGTTATCTTGGTAGTAGTAGACTGTTTAGCAAAATGGTACACTTTATTGCGCTACCCCGCACTTCCTAATTGCCTAAAACTCTCGCTCAGGTGTTTATCAGTGAAATCGTGAAGCTCACGGGGTCCCTTCCGATGTGGTTTCGGATCGGGGAACCCAGTTTATTCTAAGTTTTGGAAAGCTTTTTTGTTTCCCGTTTGGGGTTCACTTGTGCTTTTCCCTCAGCTTTCCATCCCTCAGGTCGAATGGACAAGGACCTGAGCGTACCAACCAAAACCTAGAAACATATTTAAGGTGTTTTTGTGTCTGAAACCAAGAGTTGTGGTCATCATATTTATCGTTAGCTGAGTTTTGCCAATAAATAATCATTATCAGGGGATCCACTGGCAATTCACCATTCCTTGCTGCATACGGTTTTCCATCCCCAATTTTGTACTTTCAAAGAGGGGGGTATTCTGGGGTTCCCGAAGAGGAAAGTTTTCTTCATCTCTTTCATCGGTATGGCAGAAGGTGCAAGTTAACTTGAAAAAGATGAGTTGTAAATATAAATGCATGGCCGATAAGAAACGGATCGCCAGGTCCGGACCTAGGAGTGAATGACTATGTTGTGGTTGTCTACTAGGAATATTAAGTTGAAGGTTCCCTCTTGGAAACTGGGTCCTAGGTTCATTGGTCCCTATAAAATAGTAGCCGTCATTTACACCCTGTGGCTTTTCGCCTGGAGCTACCTCAGACTTTTAAGATCCATAACGTCTTCCATAAATCGTTACTCAAGAAGTATGTTCCACCTCTAGAACCATCGCCGCTGCCACCTCCTCCTGTTATTGTGGATGGTAATCTGGAGTTTCAAATAGCCAGAATTGTTGATTCTCGTCGGGTCCGGCCGCTCTCTTCAGTATCTGGTGCATTGGAGGGGTTACGGTCCCGAGGAAAGAATGTGGGTTCCAGCGTCAGAGGTAAACGCCAACAGGTTAATTCAGACCTTTCCATGCCTCTCATCCGGAGAGGACCCTGGTCTGAGTGTCCGGAGGCCCCTCGTGAAAGGGGGGGTACAGTCACGAGGGAATCAAGAGCCACGTCTGACTCCATTATACCCGGGGTCAGGAAGTCGCAGCGGGTGGCTGCGCACTCTATATCTAAAGATCACGGTGTTTCTTAGTTATTGTTTTCTGTGTTTGCCTTGCTATCCTTTTTGTCGTCTTCTCAGGGATCCGTAGCTTCTCCTCCTCAGCTGTTTCTTGTCTGCCACTCCCTACCTCCTTATATTCTCCCCTCACACTTCTTTAGTTGCCAGTTATAGAGCTTCCTGCCTGGACATCTATACTGACCCACTGGAGTGGTTAATCCTGGTTGTTGTTCCTGTGTGCTTCCCTCCGGATCCCTGTTTGGCTTATTGTTGTCTTTTGTTGTCGCCCACCTGGGAATATATGTTGAGTCTGTGTTGTCTGTCCTCCCCTTGGTGTTTTCCCTTAGAGTTAGTGGTGCGGACTAGTGTTCCCATCGCCCTGTTCACTACCTAGGGCTCAGCTCAGGGAAAGCCAGGGCTTTAGGCACGTGATCGGCGTACGGGTGAGGAACCCGTCTAGGGACGTCAGGGCAGCCAGGTGCCAGCCGCCAGGTGAGTCAGGGGTCACCATCTTCCCTCTCACTTCGGCAGGGCCTTCCTCGTTCCCTCCCTCTGTGTCACGTATGTGATAGCCACGCCGACCGTGATACTTTTACAGAGATATTTCTCTCACCCAGCATGGGTATATGTAAAAATACACCCCAAAAACACATTGCCCTACTTCTTCTGAGAATTTCACAGGGCATTTTTTACACATTTGGATTCCAAATTACTTCTCACGCTTTAGGTTCCCTAAAATGCCAGGGCAGTATAAATACCCCACAAATGACCCCATTTTGGAAAGAAGACACCCCAAGGTATTCCGTGAGGGGCATGGCGAGTTTTTTTTTTTTTTTTCTCACAAAGTCTCCCTTTCCGCTAACTTGGGACAAAAAGTTCAATCTTTCATGGACTCAATATGCCCCTCAGCGAATACCTTGGGGTGTCTTCTTTCCAAAATGGGGTCATTTGTGAGGTGTTTGTACTGCCCTTGCATTTGAGGGTCTCCGCAATCATTACATGTATGGCCAGCATTAGGAGTTTCTGCTATTCTCCTTATATTAAGCATACGGGTAATGAGATATTTTTTTTTCCGTTCAGTCTCTGGGCTGAAAGAAAAAATGAACGGCACAGATTTCTTCATTCGCATCGATCAATGTGGATGAAAAAATCTCTGCCAAAAAATGTGCAAAAAAAAAAAGGAGGGGAAAGGCGTCTGCCAGGACATTAGGAGCTCCGCCCAACATCCAAACCCACTCAGCTCGTATGCCCTGGCAAACCCGATTTCTCCATTCACATCAATCGATGTGGATGAATAAATCATTGTCGGAATTTTTTATTTTTATACAAAGTGTTTGCCAAAGCATATGAACACCGCCCCTCAGCTCATAATCCTCGGCAAACGTATCTTTTTTACTGCAGAGGAGAAATCTCGTCTTGCAGCGCCGCATACACCGACTTTTGTGTAATCTGACAGCAGCGCAATGTTTCTGTCAATGCACATCAGTGCTGCAGCTGCTTGATCGCTTGGTCCACCTAGAAGGTAAAAAAAAAAAACAGGCCGCAAGGCAATTAATTTATTAACATTAACTTTATATAACATTTGAACAGAACATTAACTTTTATAAACTTTATTGAACTTTTGAAACAGAACATTAACTTTTTTGCTTACCTGTGATTTTTATTTTATTTTTACCTTTAGAGGACAAACCTCTCCTTCCCCATGGGACAATGTGCAAAGCGCAAATCGCCCAGAGATGTGGCGAAGTACATTATGCACTTTGTCCCAGGTGAAAGGAGAGGTTTGTGGCAGCTCTGTGTGAAAGGGCCCTAAGACCCCTGTGTGCCTGTCCTGTGTCACGCAATCCCTATACTAATAGTGTACCTGTGTGTGGAACTTGCGGAAACACTCCCCTATGCATAGGGCAGGCTGGTCAGGACAGTCAGGACAAAAAAAGGTGGTGTCAAGCCTTATTCCACCCCTGCTACAGACACAACATGTTTTTCTTGGGGAACGTTGAGTTGGGGTACGAGGATAGACAGACTGGAAGTGTCTGCCATGTAGCCGGCTCACTACATCAGGGACTTGGGGAACGGACCCTCCTGGATACAGGATTTCCGAAATGATCTCTTCCTGGAATTTTAGGAAGGATCCTGTTCTCCCAGCCTTAATGTAGAGAACAAAACTATTATATACAGCCAATTGAATTAAATATACAGACACCTTCTTATACCAGCGTCTGGTGCGGCGGGAAACTAAATAGGGAGCCAACATCTGGTCATTGAAGTCCACCCCTCCCATGTGAAGGTTATAGTCGTGGACAGAGAGGGGTTTCACAATGACTCCAGTTGCCCTTTCAATTTGGACAGTCGTGTCTGCGTGAATGGTGGACAAAAGGTAAACGTCCCTCTTGTCCCTCCACTTCACCGCAAGCAGTTCTTGGTCACACAAGGCAGCCCTCTCCCCCCGTGCAAGTCGGGTACTAACGAGCATTTGGGGGAAGCCCCAGCGACTAGATCGCGCGGTGCCACAGCATTGAATTCCGACTAGATGTAAGTGCTGAAAGAGGGCCACGCTTGAGTAAAAATTGTCCACGTATAAGTGGTACCCCTTGTGGAGTAAGGGTGACACCAAGTCCCAGACAATCTTGCCACTGCTCCCCAGGTAGTCAGGACATCCGACCAGCTCCAGTTTTGAGTCTTTTCCCTCATAGACCCTAAAACGATATGTATAGCCTGTGGCCCTTTCACAGAGCTTATACAGTTTGACCCCATACCGGGCGCGCTTGCTGGGGATGTACTGTTTGATGCCAAGGCGCCCGGTAAAATGTACTAGGGACTCGTCTATGCAGATGTTTTGATTAGGGGTATACTCATCTGCAAATCTGGATGACAAATGGTCTATGAGCGGCCGAATTTTGTGGAGCCAGTCATAAGCAGGGTGGCCTCTTGGATGACAGGTGTTATTGTCAGCGAAATGCATAAAGCACATGATGACCTCAAAACGTGCCCTGGACATTGCAGCAGAGAACATGGGCATGTAATGTATTGGGTCTTTAGACCAATATGACCGCAATACATTTTTTTTAGTTAGACCCATGCTGAGGATAAGGCCCAAAAAAAATTTAAACTCGGAAACTGTGACTGGTTTCCACCGGTAAGGCTGGGCATAGAAGCTTTCCGGATTGGCGGTAATAAACTGTGTGGCGTAGCGATTGGTTTCTGCCACAACTAGGTCATAGAGATCCGCGGTGAAGAACAGCTCAAAAAACTGAAGGGCCGATCCAAAATGAGCTGTCTCCATGCGAACTCCAGACTGGGCAGTGAAAGTTGGCAATACGGGTACGGCGGAAGCAGGGGAGTGCCAATTAGGATTTGCCAGCACCTCTGGGAGACTAAAGGTTCTACGGGCCTGTGAACGTGGTGGCTGCGACGGGGGAGTTAGTGCACGTGCCACCGTACCAGCCTGAACTGCCCTTCTGGTGCTCGCCACTTCACCAGGGAAGACGGCAGTGCTGGTAGAAGGTCCAGGATGTGCTGCGCTGCTGGTGTATGCCGTACCATAAACAAGATCAGCGCTAGCACCACTCTGCTGCAAATGAGGCAAATCATGCGGGGTATGCAGAACCCTGACATGGGATCGGGTACGCCTGACCGTAGCAAGGACCTCAACCTCGTCATCTTCGCTAGCGGTTAGAGTGCCACTGCTGTCTACAGGTTCATATTCTCAAACCACTGGATTCAGCGGGTGAGGCGTCCCCATCGCTTTCATCCATTTCGGCCAGAATCCTGTAGGCCTCTTCAGTGGAATACCCCTTGTTTGACATTTTGGGCTCACTAAATTTAGGGGGTATTCCTCTGAGACTCCCCAGGAAAAAGAGCAAACCTACCTAGTAAAAAGGAGTGCTTGCGAAGTAAAGCTGCGATCGCTAATAAAGATCCAAAAAGCTCAAAAGTGATCTTTATAGCGGCGCAGCGATTTTACGGTGTTTTTGCAGTGATCAGAAAAAAAAATATTCTGTCACTGCGGTGGGGCGGACTGAACGCAAGTGTGCGCACAAGATCAGGCCTGATCGGGCGAACACTGCATTTTTTGTAGAGCCTAAGGTGACCCTAATGTACTTATATAGATCTGATTGCGATCAGTCTTGATCACTTACAGATACTATATAGTACTAGTGCTGATTAGCGACAGCGATGACGCTAATCAGCGGCTAATCAGTGACTGCGGTGCGGTGGGCTGGGCGCTAACTATTTAGCAAGTAGCTAACTACCTGGCGGTGATGAGGGACCCTTACAGGGGGGGTGATCAATGACAGGGGGGTGGACAGGGGGGTGATCAGGGAGTCTAATATGGGTGATCAGGTGCTAAATAAGGGGTTAATAAGTGACAGGGTAATGTGTAATGTGTATGTGTGGTGATTTGGTGCTACTTACAGAGCTGCCTGTGTCCTCTGGTGGTCGATCCAAGCAAAAGGACCCACCAGAGGAGCAGGTAGCAGGTATATCAGACGCTATTTTCAAAATAGCGTCTGACATACCCATTTCATTGGTCATTTAAAAAATCCACAGCCTGCCAGCCAAAGATCGCGGCCGGCAGCCTGCAGATGAACTTGTGAACTGCGCGATCCTGTGAGCGCGCGTTCACAGGAAATCTCGGCTCACGCGAGATGACGCCGATCGGCGTTAGTGTGACCTGGGAGAGCCGCCGCAATCACGCCTTTCGGCGTTAGCGAGACGGGAGGTGTTCAAATGTGGTACAACTTGTTTAAGTTTAAGCATTGAATCAAAGGAGGTGGCACGCATCAATTAAAGAAGCATTTCTATTCCCTGTCACATATGCAGAGCAGGGGTCTATTCACGTCTAAAATTGTATAATGTCAACCCAAGAATGTAACAGAAAAATTACAGAAATTCATTAACCTGTCTACTTGGTAGAGCAGGGGTCTATGACAGAAAACAATTGTTTATTGTCACCAGAAAATGTAAAATAAAAATTATTGAAATTTATTAAGCTGTCAACAAAGTAGAGGAGGGATATATTACACCCAAAAATTGGTGAATTTGACCATAAAATGTAACTGACAAATGTTTTTTTTTTTTTACCGGTCTAATAGGTATAGCAGTGGTACATCACACCAAAAAATTGCTAAATTTTACCAGAAAATGTAACTGACAATTTTTTTTTTTTGTTAACCGACCTACTAGGTATAGCAGTGATACTATAGACCCAAAAATTGGTGAATTTCACCATAAAATGTAACAGACAATTTTTTTTATTGTTTAACCTGTCTACTAGGTATTGCATTGGTACTTCACACCCAAAAATTGTTGAATTTCAACTGAAAATGTAACTGACAAATTAATATTTTTGTTAACCGGCCTACTAGTTATAGCAGTGGTACTATACACCCAAAAATTGGTTAATTTCACCAGAAAATGTTAATGACAATTTTTTTTTTTTTTAACCGGCCTACTAGGTATAGCAGTGGTACTATACACCCAAAAATTGGTTAATTTCACCCGAAAATGTTAATGACAATTCATTTATTTTTTTAACCGGCCTACTAGGTATAGCAGTGGTACTATACAACCGAAAATTGGTGAATTTCACCCGAAAATGTAAATTACTAAGTAGTGAAATGATATTAAATAAAACACGTACAAAAAAATATAATTTGATTTATGAGGTGGAGTTCCATATGGAGTAGGAGTTTGAGGAGGCGGCGGACGTAGCGGAGTAGGTGGATGCGACGGTGGAGGAGGGCGAGATAGCCAACACAGGTTTTTGGTTTTAATAAAAAATTTTTAAATTAAGGTACACTCCAAAAGAGTGTGAAATATCCAAAATACAAACATGAGCAATTGCGCTGCAGTATAACAATGGCTAGTTAGTGCCGGTATGCATGTCTATTCTTGACAAGGTACGGACAAGTCCTGAGGGATCCATGCCTGGTTCATTTTAATGAACGTGAGCTTGTCCACATTGGCTGTGGACAGGCGGCTGTGCTTGTCTGTGATGACGCCCCCTGGCGTGCTAAACACACATTCAGATAATACACTGGCTGCAGGGCAGGCCAGCACCTCCAAGGTGTAAAGGGCAAGCTCAGGCCATGTGCCCAATTTGGAGACCCAGAAGTTGAAGTGAGCAGACCCGTCATTCAGTACGTGTAGGCGTGTGCAAACATACTGCTCCACCATGTTGGTGAAATGCTGCCTCCTGCTAAGACTTTCCATATCAGCTGGTGGTGCTGGTTGTTGTGGCGTGCTGATGTGAGGGGGTCACATTCTGGGGCCCCCAAGAATAAACATATGATACTCCAATTGGATACATCTGTGACTACATTGAATAAGCTATAGTGATATAACATGCAGTTTGTGTGACTGGCCACTAGAGGCCCTTAGTTGGACAGCCCCCTTAGAACTAATAGGAGCGAGATGTTGACAATTAATATATAAAAAGAAAAGTAATCTTATAGCTGCATCTGATTGGCTTTCTTATTGAAATAGACTGTAAAAAATAGCTTCTTATTTATTTTGTGCATTTTGTTATTTTGTTGCCATGTCCTAACTTCCTGGGAAAAGCTACATGGGCTGGAGAAAGGAAGTGGCAGGAGGACAGAGAGTCGGCAGTTGGAGAGCAACGGATTCAGACGTGTCTGCTAAATTGTTTACCTGAGGCGTCCTGTGATCAGCCAGAGATTGAAGGCTTTATCCACAGCAAGCAAGGGACGATTGGTGAATATCTGCTGCCTGCTAAAGAGGATCTGTGGTGAATATCTGCTGCCTGCTAAAGAGGATCTGTAGTCTTCATTTATAATCAGTAGCTGAGGAGACCAGAGGCCTGCCTGCCCTGAGGCCAGCGGTGAATCATCATCAAGAAAACCAAGCTGCCATTCAAGCCTGCACTGGAGATCTCAGCCTGAAGCATTTTACACTCGGTTAGTGGGCACTTTTAATAGGACTTAAATCCTGAGCTCAGGTCCCTCCCTGCAATCAGGATGAGGACAAGTTTTGGCACCGCTGCAGCAATTAAAGCTTTACTGCGACAGCAAGTAGATCCACATCCTGGCTCTGGAGTTACAAATAGCCACGTGGAAGTTCAAGGGCGTCTAGCTGAGGTGGGGAAGTGGGCATTACCGGCATTTGGGGGGATAGTGTGGGATTTTTCTGTATTTGGCCTCTGTGAGCCACATTGCCCCTCAGCCGAGATCCCAGGTGCACAGACCCCAAATTTAGTGTTGATTCCTAGTGGCTTCGGTTCGCTGTGTTTGATCAGGAGATCCTGCCATATTTAGTGGCATTGAGGCAAAGTATGAATATTTAAAGGTACAGTACATAAATTAGGGAATTCCCGGCTGGGGTCCCACTATTGGACAATCTTGGATTGCTAACAACCCAGAGAGTTTGTATCACCACTTCAGTGCACCAGAACATACCTCACTCCGTGTAGTCCGGATGGATCACGGTGTACATTATATTGTATATAGTTTTCTCTTCTAAAGTCAGTAAAATAATTTTGGTTCACAGAGCTCACTGTCCGTGCATTCATTCTTGTGTGGTTCACTGTATCCTAACGGACTCCCTCGGGTCCACCTCTTACACTGACAAAGCTTTTCCACATTTCGGCCATGCTAACCCTGCCTTCTGAGGTGCTGGCCATGCCCCAGCTGCGTTGGCGACCTCTTCCTCGTCCTCTGCCTTCCCCTTGTGCTTCCACTGTGCCCCCGCTGTCAGGTGGGAATGCCACCAGCAGCGCGTCTACCAGCGTGCGCTTGTGCTCGCGCATCTTACAATCACGCTCCAGTGACGGAATTAAGGACGGTATGTTGTCCTTGTAACGGGGATCCAGCAGCGTGGCCACCCAGTAATCAGCACAAGTTAGAGTGTGGGCAACTCGGCGGTCATTGAGGAGACACTGCAGCATGTAATCGCTTATGTGTGCCAGGCTGCCCAGAGGCAACGAAAAGCTGTCCTCTGTGGGAGGTGTATAGTCTGTGTCCTCTGTATCCCCCCATTCACGCACCAGTGATGGCCATGAGCTGGTCTGGGTGCCACCCTGCTGTGAAAATGGTTCCTCCTCCTCCATCTCCTCATCCTCCACCTCCTCGTCCTCCAGAACTGTGCCCTGGCTGGACAATTGTGTACCTGACGTTTGTGGGTGCAGGAATCCACCCTCGGAGCCACTTGGAAATGACTGGCCGGAAACCCTACGAAATGATCCCTCTTCCTCCTCCTCCTCCTGTGCCACATCCACTTCCATCATCGCCAGGAGCGTTTTTTCAAGGAGGGATAGAAGTGGGATAGTAACGCTGACAACGGTGTTATCGGCACTGGCCATGTTGGTGGAGTACTCGAAACAGCTCAACAAGGAACACAGGTCTCGCATGGAGGCCCAGTCATTGGTGGTGAAGTGGTGCTGTTCCGCCGAGCGACTCACCCGTGCGCGCTGCAGCTAAAACTCCACTATCGCCTGCTGCTGCTCGCACAGTCTGGCCAGCATGTGCAAGGTAAAGTTCCACCTTGTGGGCACGTCGCATATGAGGCGGTGAGCGGGAAGGTCGAAGTTACACTGCAGCGCTGACAAGCGAGCAGCAGCAGGGTGAGAACGCCGAAAGCGCCCACAGACGGCCCGCACTTTATGCAGCAGCTCTGACTTGTCGGGGTAATTTTTAAGGAATCTCTGCAGCACCAAATTCAGCACATGCGCCAGGCAAGGGATGTGCGTCAAACCGGCTAGTCCCAGAGCTGCTACGAGATTTCGCCCATTATCGCACACCACCAGGCCAGGCTTGAGGCTGACTGGCACAAACCACTCATCGGTCTATTGTTCAAGGCCCGTCCACAGCTCCTGCGCGGTGTGGGGTTCTGTCCCCAAACAGGTACGTTTTAAAAACTGCCTGCTGTCGTTTACCCCTGGCTGTGCTGAAGTTGGTGGTGAAGGTGTTACGCTGACCGGATGAGGAGGTGGTAGAGGGAGAGGAAGCAGAGTAGGAGGAGGAAGCAACAGAAGGCAAACTAAAGCACCCTGCAATCCTCGGTGGTGGAAGGACATGCGCAAAAATGCTATCCGCCTCAGGCCCAGCCGCCACTGCATTTACCCAGTGTGCCGTTATGGAGATATCACGGCCCTGACGGTGCTTACTGGTCCACGTATCCGGAGTCAGGTGCACCTTGCCACAGATGGCGTTGCGCAGTGCACACCTGATTTTGTCCCCTACTTGGTTGTGCAGGGAAGGGGTGGCTCGCCTTGAAAAGTAGTGGCGGCTGGGCACAACGTACTGTGGGACAGCCTCCTCCATAAGGCCTTTAAAACTATTCATCTCCACCAGACGGAATGACAGCATTTCAAAGGCCAGTAATTTAGAAATGCTGGCATTCAGGGTTAGGGATCGCTGGTGGGTAGGGGGGTACTTCCTCTTCCTCTCCAGCATTTGGGAGATGGAGAGCTGAACGCTTCCTTGGAAAATTTGTGGAGATGCTTGGTGATCCAGGTGGTGGTGTTGCTGGCAGATCCTCTGTTTGCGGGGTGGCAGGTGGCACTGTCACTCCAGAAGTGGATGAAGAGGCCGAGACTGCAGCAGAAGAGGAAGCAGAAGGAGCCAGAGACCTTTCTTGGTTTTTGAGGTGTCTACTCCACTGCAGCTCGTGCTTTGCACTTAAATGCCTGGTCATGCAGGTTGTGCTCAGGTTGAGAACGTTTATGCCTTTCTTCAGGCTCTGATTGCACAGCGTGCAAACCACTCGTGTCTTGTCATCAGCACATTGTCTGAAGAACTGCCATGCCAGGGAACTCCTTGGAGCTGGCTTTGGTGTGCTCGGTCCCTTGCTGCGGTGGGCAGTAGCAGGCGTACTGTCTAGAGGACGGCCGCTCCGCTTTTGCACCCTGCTCCCTCTTCTGCTGTGCTGGTGGTTCTGTGCGACCACCGCCTCTTCCTCCGAACTACATAGGTCACTCGTATGACCTTGATTCCATGTGGGGTCGAGGACCTCATCGTCCTCTACATCATCTTCTACCCAGTCTTCACCCCTGACTTCCTTGTCGGTCTGCACACTTTCGAAAGCCCCAGCAGTTGGCACCTGTGTTTCGTCATCATCTGAGACGTGCAGCGATGGTCATCCCATGTACTCATCTTGAAAGATAAGTGGTTGGGCATCGGTGCACTCAATCTCTTCTACTTCTGGGGCAGGGGTAAGTGGATGGCCCTGGGAAACCCTGCTAACAGAGTCATCAAAAAGCAGAAGAGACTGCTGCATGACTTGGGGCTCAGACTGCTTGGCTGATTTGCAAGGGGGTGAGGTGAAAGACTGATAGACATCGGCTGCAGGTGCCAACTGTGGTCTTTCAGCAGGAGACTGGGTGGGGAGACCATGTGAAAGGACTGAATCCACTGTCAGCAACGCCAATCTACTATCGCCTGTACTTGCTCAGGCCTGCCCATTTGTAGAGCTGCATAGGCCTGACCAAATACCGCTGCAGGTTTTGTAGCCCTACTCGCACCTGAGGAAGGGGTTTCACTTGTGGCTGTAGCTGGCCACAGCATCGACCACGTCCTCGTCCCCGTGCAACAGGAGGCTCCACCAGCAGCACCAGCGACCTGGCCACGTCCCTTATTGTGACGTTCTCTCTCATATGTTTTCGAATTTAGGATCTTGCCCTAAATGGGTGGTTAATAGTAGAATAGAAAGACAGTATGTAAAGGGTGTAATCTCACACGGCCTGAACCAGACTAGGCCTCAATTAAAGATTTTTTTTGCCCAAAATGGCTGTATTTCAAATGCCCGAATCAAACACCCTGTATGTAAAGGGTGTATGTCACACGGCCTGAACCAGTGTAGTGCTTGAATTCAATATTGGTTGCAGCCAAAGATGGCTGTATTGTCAAATGCTGAATCAAACCCTTATATGTAAAAGGTGTATCTCACATGGCCTGAAACCAGTGTAGGCCTGAATTAAAGATTTCTTTCCCCAAACTGGCTGTATTTCAAATTCCTGATTCAAACCCCTGTATGTAGAGGGTGTATCTCACATGGTCTGAACCAGTGTAAGCCTAAATGAAATATTTTCTTTGCCAAAATGGCTGTATTTCAAATGGCTGTATTTTAAATGCCTGAAGTCATGTACAGGGTGTATCTCGACGACAGGCTCAGAAACCATTGTAGGCCTGAAATCACTATGGTGCACCAACATGGCTGTATTTCAAATGCCTGAATCAAACCCCTGTAGGTAGAGGGTGTATCTACATGGCCTGTCCAGTGTAGGCCTAAATTAAATATTTCTTTGCCCAACAAGGCCTGTATTGTCAAATGCCTAAATCAAACCCCGTGTATGTAGAGGGTGATATCTCAAATGGTCTGAGACCAGTGGTAGGCATGAAATGAAAATGTCTTTGCCCAAAATGGCTGTATTTCAAATGGCTGTATTTCAAATGCCTGAATCGAACCCCAGTATGTAGAGGGTGTATTTCACATGGCCGTGAACCCAGTGTAGGCCTTAATTAAAGATTTCTTTGCCCAAAATGGCTGTATTTATAAATGGCTGTATTTCAAGTGCCTGAATCAAACCCCTGTATGTAGAGGGTGTATCTCACACGTCTGAACCAGTGAAGGCCTGAATGAAATATTTCTTTTTGCCCAAAATGGCTGTATTTCAAAGGCCTGAATCAAACCCCTGTATGTAGAGGGTGTATCTTCAACAGGGCCTGAACCAGTGTATCCTAAATTAAATATTTCTTTGCCCAAAATGGCTGTATTTCAAATGCTGTATTTCAAATGGCTGTATTTCAAATGTCTGAATCAAACCCCTGTATATAGAGGGTGTATCTCACACGGTCCTGAACCAGTTGAAGGCCTGAATGAAATATTTCTTTGCGCCAAAATGGCTGTATTTCAAAGGCCTGAATCAAACCCCTGTATGTAGAGGGTGTATCTCACACGGTCTGAACCAGTGAAGGCCTGAATGAAATATTTCTTTGCCCAAAATGGCTGTATTTCAAAGGCCTGAATCAAACCCCTGTATGTAGAGGGTGTATCTCACAGGGCCTGAACCAGTGTATGCCTAAATTAAATATTTCTTTGCCCAAAATGGCTGTATTTCAAATGGCTGTATTTCAAATGGCTGTATTTCAAATGTCTGAATCAAACCCCTGTATATAGAGGGTGTATCTCACACGGTCTGAACCAGTGAAGGCCTGAATGAAATATTTCTTTGCCCAAAATGGCTGTATTTCAAAGGCCTGAATCAAACCCCTGTATGTAGAGGGTGTATCTCACAGGGCCTGAACCAGTGTATGCCTAAATTAAATATTTCTTAGGCCCAAATGGCTGTATTTCAATGGCTGTATTTCGAATGCCTGAATCAAACCACTGTATGTGGAGGATGTATCTCACACGGTCTGAACCAGTGTAGGCTCTGATACAAAATTGGTGCACCAAATGGCTGTATTTCAAAATGCCTGAATCAAACCCCTGTATGTGGAGGGTGTATCTCACATGGTCTGAACCAGTGTAGGCCTGAATTAAATATTTATTTTCACAAAATGGCTGTATTTAAAATGGCTGTATTTCAAATGCCTGAATCAAACCCCTGTATGTAGAGGGTGTATCTCACACGGTCTGAACCAGTGTAGGCCTGAATGAAAAATGTATTTGCCCAAAATGGCTGTATTTCAAATGGCTGTATTTCAAATGGCTGTATTTCAAATGCCTGAATCAAACCCCTGTATGTAGAGGGTGTATCTCACACGGTCTGAACCAGTGTAGGCCTGAATGAAATATTTCTTTGCCCAAAATGGCTGTATTTCAAATGGCTGTATTTCAAAAGCCTGAATCTAAACCCTGTATGTAGAGGGTGTATCTCACAGGGCCTGAACCAGTGTAGGCCTAAATTAAATATTTCTTTGCCCAAAATGGCTGTATTTCAAATGGCTGTATTTTAAATGACTGAATCAAACTCCTGTATGTAGAGGGTGTATCTCACACGGCCTAAACCAGTGTAGGCCTGAATTCAATATTGGTGCACCAAATGGCTGCATTTCAAATGCCTGAATCAAACCCCTGTATGTAGAGGGTGTATCTCACAGGGCCTGAACCAATATAGGGCTGAATTCAATATTGGTGCACCAAATGGCGGTATTTCAAATCTCTGAATCTAACCCAAATGAATTAAGGGTGTATCTCACAATGACATCTGCATGAAAGGCTGCCAACTACATTTTTTTGGGCACAAACGAGTGTTTGTTTAACAACTGAATTTGACAGCAGTATATAAGCCTGTAATTTCACACGTGCTGATGCTGCAAGGCCTGAAAATAGTGTTTTTTGTCAAACAAGTGTGTTTTTAACCTCTTAAGGACACATGACGTACCGGTACGTCATGATGTCCTGGTACTTAAGGACACATGACGTACCGGTACGTCATGAATGGTTCCGATCACTGCCGCTTGAGCAGGCACCTGGGGCAAATGCGTCGGAGGGTCCTGTGACCCCCCCATGTCGGCGATCGCAGAAAACCGCAGGTCAATTCAGACCTGCGTTTTTCTGCGTTTCCGGGATATTCGGGTCTCTGAAGACCCGATAACCCGGAACAGGATGGTGATGGTGTGATTTCACTCCACCAATCACCATCCAGCGATCCTGAGTGGTGATGGTGACATCACCACTCAGGATCGCTTTCTGATTGGTCTGTGGGCGGTCCGGCGGCAGATTCAAAAGAGGCAGGCGCTCCTCCTCCTTTTGTATTCCGGAGCCGGAGGAGAGAGGAGCTGCCTGCACGTGTGTCTGCCAGCACCCCCAGGACCCGATCTGTGCCCCCAGGACCCGATCTGTGCCCCAGCACCCCCCATCAGGTACATAGGGACAGCACAGGGAAAGTTTGTTTTAGGCAGGGAAAAAAAAGGGAAAGTTAGTTTGTGAACTTTTATTGCATCACCCTAAGTTAGGGTGTCTGGGGTCCACAGCACAGCTGTGTGACCCTAGACCCCCCAGTGGTGCTGCCCCTGCCCCCCCCCCCCCCACAGCTTTTTGGGGTGCATTTTTTTCTTTTTTTCTTTTCTTTTTTGGTGTACGCTGACTGTGGCCGGCACTTAGTGTCCGGCCACTGTTAGCGCATCGCACACCTCACCGCTGATCAACTTCGGACGGTTGATCAGCGGTTTTGAATTTTTTTTTTCACATTTTTTGCCCTTTTTTTAGTTAGTTGTTTTTTGTTTTTTTTGTTAGTTTTAGGGTGAGTTTGTGAACACCCGTGCCCCCACACACACGCACACAAAATAAAGAGTTACACACACGCACATATACACGCAGACACACACTCCCCTATGGCCCGCCGGACGTTCTCGGCCGAGGAGGCATACGCCCAGCTTGCCTCTGACTCCGAGAGTCCCAGTGAGGATGAGGATGACCCCATATTCCTGTTGTCATCCGCGTCCTCCTCATCATCTAGTGATGATGATGAGCCCCCAAGGCGGAGCAAGGGGACCGCCATGTTAGGGACCCTGTGGCCCAGCCTGGTACGAGCAGCTCTGGGGCTCGTACTGGTTTTCCTCCCGGCCCACCAGTTAAATCCACCGAGCCCCCTGCCGGTGAACTTGTCTGGTGTAGCCCAGAGCAATACGAGCCTGTGATTCCTGATTTTGTAGGCCAATCAGGAATCCAGATTTCCACAGTGGGCTACCACTGAATATGACTTTTTTTGTCATTTTTTTCAGTGACCCACTGGTAAATCTGATGGTGGAGCAGACGAATCTGTACGCCCAACAGTTCGTCGCTCAACACCCGGGCTCCTTTTTGGCCAGGCCCGGTGGCCTGGACGCCAGTCAGTGCAGCCCGAAATGAGGACATTTTGGGGCCCTCGTGCTGCATATGGGCCTGGTCAAGAAACCCCAGTGTCAGGCTGTACTGGAGTGGGGACGTCCTATACCAGACCCCACTTTACAGTACAGCCATGACAACGCTCCCGGTTTGAGGCCATCCGGAAATGTCTGCATTATTCCGATAATGCAGCATGTCCACCCCGAGGTGATCCTGCCCATGACCGTCTGTAATAAGATACGCCGTCAACGATCACTTTGGGGCCAAATTCATGGAGGCCTATGTACCTGGAAGGGAGGTCGCAGTTGATGAGTCTCTCATTGCGTTCAAGGGGAGACTCATTTTCCACCAGTATGTGCCCTCCAAGCGGGCGAGGTATGGCGTAAAGCTATACAAAATTTTGTGAGAGTACCCTCAGGGTACACTTACAAATTTCGTATATACGAGGGGCGAGATTCCCGGATTCAACCACCAGAATGTCCCCCCACTCTGGGTGTTACCGGGAAACTTGTGTGGGACCTTATGTACCCACTGCTGGATAAGGGGTTACCACCTGTACGTGGATAACTTTTATACACCAGTATCCCCTTGTTCCCAGTCCCTTGCCGCCAGATCCACGTTCGCTTGGTGGGACCGTGCGGAAAAATCAACGCGGCCCTCCCTGCCCTCCCCCTCCAGGTACCTATCCCCAGGGGTGAGACCCCGTTGCCCTTACCCACTGGAAACCTGTTGCTTGGTCAGGTATAAGGACAAGAGGGATGTCCTTATGCTGTCCACAATTCATGGTAACGGCATCACCCCTGTCCCTGTGCGAGGTACCGCGGCAACGGTCCTCAAGCCCGATTGTATCTTCGCCTACAATCGGTATATGGGAGGGAGTTGATCTCTCGGATCAAGTCCTCAAGCCATATAACGCCATGCGCAAAACCCGGACATGGTACAAAAAAGTTGCGGTCTACTTGGTGCAGGTTGCCATGTACAACTCTTTTTGTACTATCCCCGAAGCGCTGGCAGCAACAGGGACATTCCTCCAATTCTATGAGGCAGTCCTCATGGCCCTGATCTTTTCGGACCGGGAAAGAGCAGGCCCGGAGTACCTCGTGACTGTAGGTGCCCAGATCGTCCCTGGCCAACACTTTCCAGGTGTGGTCCCCCATACTGGAAAGAAGGGACGAACCCAAAAAAGGTGCAGAGTGTGTCACAGGAGGGGGATACGGAAGGACACCACTACTCAATGTGACACGTGCCCCGATCATCCGGGGCCTCTGCATTATTGGTTGCTTCAGGGAGTATCACACTTCCATGGAGTACTAAATTTATATATCCCAATTTAGCACTGACATCGGAAAAAAAACTGGTTCTCAGACTTGAGACACCCAAAAAAAACGAAAATAATTTATTAAAAGTAGACATATTAGGTATTGCCGCGTCGGTAATAATCTCCTCTATAAAAATACCCCATGACCTAACCCCCAGATTAACACGGTCAAGGAAAAAAAAAAAAAAAGGTGCAAAAAAAAGATTTTTTTTTGTCACCTTACATAACAAAAAGTTTAATAGCAAGCGATCATAAAGTCATATAGCCCCCAAAATAGTGCCAATAAAACCGTCCGCTCGTCCCGCAAAAAATGAGCCCCCACATAAGATAATCAGATAAAAAAAAATAAAAAAATGACACCTAGACTTTAGAGATACAAATTTTTTTTTTTTGTATCAATAAGGATAATATAGTCTAAAACCTAAATAAATGTAAAAAAAGTAGACTTATTAGGTATCGCCGCGTTCGTAAGAATCTCCTCGATAAAAATACCCCATGATCCAACCCCCCAGATTAACACGGTCAAAAAAAAAAGTGCAAAAAACGATTATTTTTTGTCACCAAACATAACAAAAAATGTAATAGCAAGCGATAAAAAAGTCATATAGCCCCCAAAATAGTGCCAATAAAACCGTCCGCTCGTCCCTCAAAAAATGAGCCCCCACATAAGATAATCGGATAAAAAATAAATAAAAAAATGACACCTAGACTTTAGAAATCCAAAAATTTTATTTTTGTATCAAAAAGGATAATATAGTCAAAAACCTAAATAATTGTAAAAAAAAAGTAGACTTATTAGGTATCGCCGCGTCCGTAAGAATCTCCTCTATAAAAATATCCCATGACCTAACCCCCCAGATTAACACGGTTAAAAAAAAATAAAAAAAACGGTGCCAAAAACGCAATTTTTGGCACTTTTCCATTTCAATCCGTTTTTTCCGGTAACAAAACAAGGGTTAACAACCAAACAAAGGTTAATATTTATTACCCTGATACTGCAGTTTACAGAAATGCCACATTTGTGGTCGTAAACTGCTGTATCAGTAAAAGGGAGGCCGCAAAAGGAAAGGACCGACATGGTTTCTGGAAGGCCGATTTTGATGGCCTTTTTTATTGACACCATGTCCCTTTTGAAGCCCCCCTGATACCCCCCTAGAGTAAAAACTCCCTAAAAGTGACCCCATCTAAGAAACTACACCCCTCAAGGTATTCAAAACTGATTATACAAACTTTATTAACCCTTTAGGTATTTCTCAACAGTTAATGGCAAATGGAGATGAAATTTCAGAATTTCAATTTTTGGTAACCTTGCCTCACAAAAATGTAATATAGAGCAACCAAAAATTATATGTACCCTAAAAATAGTCCCCCAAAAAATGCCACCTTATCCCCTAGTTTCCAAAATGGGGTCACTTTTAGGGAGTTTCGACTCCAGGGGTGCATCAGGGGGGTTGAAACAGGACACGGTGTAAATAAACCAGTCCATAAAAATCAGCCCTCCAAAAACCAAACGGCGCACCTTTCACTCTACGCCCCGCTGTGTGGCCGTACAGTAGTTTACGGCCACATATTGGGTGTTTCTGCAAACGGAAGAGTCAGGGCAATAAAGATACAGTCTTGTTTGGCTGTTAACCCTTGCTTTGTTAGTGGAAAAAATGGGTTAAAATGGAAAATTTGGCAAAAAAAAAGAAATTTCAAATTTCATCCCCATTTGCCAATAAACTCTTGTGCAACACCTAAAGGTTAACGACGTATGTAAAATCAGTTTTGAATACCTTGAGGGGTGTACTTTCTTAGATGGGGTCACTTTTAGGGAGTTTTCTACTCCAGGGGGCATCAGGGGGGTATGAAACAGGACACGGTGTAAATAAACCGGTCCATAAAAATCAGCCCTCCAAAAACCAAACGGCGCACCTTTCACTCTACGCCCCGCTGTGTGGCCGTACAGTAGTTTACGGCCACATATTGGGTGTTTCTGTAAACGGCAGAGTCAGGGCAATAAAGATACAGTCTTGTTTGGCTGTTAACCCTTGCTTTGTTAGTGGAAAAAAATGGGTTAAAATGGAAAATTTGGCAAAAAAATGAAATTTTCAAATTTCATCCCCATTTGCCAATAACTCTTGTGCAACACCTAAAGGGTTAACGACGTATGTAAAATCTGTTTTGAATACCTTGAGGGGTGTACTTTCTTAGGTGGGGTCATTTTTAGGGAGTTCTACTCCAGGGGTGCATCAGGGGGGTTGAAACAGGACACGGTGTAAATAAACCGGTCCATAAAAATCAGCCCTCCAAAAACCAAACGGCGCACCTTTCTACTCTACGCCCCGCTGTGTGGCCGTACAGTAGGTTTACGGCCACATATTGGGTGTTTCTGTAAACGGCAGAGTCAGGGCAATAAAGATACAGTCTTGTTTGGCTGTTAACCCTTGCTTTGTTAGTGGAAAAATGGGTAAAATTGAAAATTGACAAAAAAAATGAAATTCACAAATTTCATCCCCATTTGCCAATAACTCTTGTGCAACACCTAAAGGGTTAAGAACGTATGTAAAATCAGTTTTGAATACCTGAGGGGTGGTAGTTTCTTAGATGGGGTCATTTTTGGGTGGTTTCTATTATGTAAGCCTCGCAAAGTGACTTGAGACCTGAACTGGTCCCTAAAAATTGAGTTTTTGTAAATTTCTGAAAAATTTCAAGATTTGCTTCTAAACTTCTAAGCCTTATAACATCCCCAAAAATAAAATATCATTCCCAAAACAATTCAAACATGAAGTAGACATATGGGGAATGTAAAGTCATCACAATTTTTGGGGGTATTACTATGTATTACAGAAGTAGAGAACTGAAACTATTGAAATTTGCAAATTTTTCCCAATTTTTGTTAAATTAGGTATTTTTTGGTGCAAAAAAAATAATTTTTTTGACTTCATTTTACCAGTGTCATGAAGTACAATATGTGACGAAAAAACTATCTTAGAACGGCCTGGATAAGTCAAGCGTTTTAAGTTATCAGCACTTAAAGTGACTCTGGTCAGATTTGCCAAAAAATGGCCTGGTCCTAAGGTGTAAAAAGGCTGTGTCCTTAAGGGGTTAAAACCCCAGAAATGATGGGTTAGTTCTAGCTTAAATTGCACACTGACAATCCAGATGTTGTAGATTGCCAAAAAAGTTGGGGGTTTTTTTTGTTACAGAATATGAAAGCTGTATATATTAAACTTGAATTTAACACTTGCAGATCAGGAAATACAGTTTTTTTGCAAAAAGGTGTGTTTTTAAAACCCCAGAAAATGATGGGTGTATTTCTACCTTAAATTGCACACTGACTAATCCAGATGTTGTAGTTTGCCAAAAATCAATGGTGATTTGCAATGTCCCAAAAGCTCAGATGCAGTGCTGGTGCTCTGAGCTTGCATAAAATGGCCGCCGCTGCTGCCGCCCACCTAAACTAACAGAATTATAAAAGTTATTTTTTTTGGTCAAAGGGCTCAGGGCAGGGTTATAAAACGATTGCTGCCCTGCACCCACACAACTATTTCTCTGTAGATCGCTGAGTTAGATTTTCTTCTATACTCTCCCTGAAATCACAAGTCCAGCAGCATCCTCTCCCTACACTTGTAACAGCAGAGTGACGTGCAGCGCTACGTGACTCAAGCTTATATAGAGCCTGGGTCACATGCTGCTCTGGCCAATCACAGCCATGCCATTAGTAGGCATGGCTGTGACGGCTTCTAAGGTCAGACAGTTAACCAAGTTAACCACTTGTTGATTGGCTGCTCTGCAGCCTTTCAAAAAGCGCCAAGAAAGCGCCGAACACTGAACCCGCACCTTTACTGAAATTTTCGGGTTCGGGTCCAAAAATAGCTGTTTTCTCACCGTTTTTAATGATTTTTTTGGACCGTGTTAATCTGGGGGTTTAGGTCATGGGGTATTTTTATAGAGGAGATTATTAACGATGCGGCGATACCTGATAAGTCAACTTTTTTTTTATTATTTTGGTTTTAGACTATATTATCCTTTTTGATACCCAAAAATTTTTTGTATCTCTAAAGTCTAAGATTCATATTTGTTTGGTTTTTTAGCCGATTGTATTAGGTAGAGGCTCATTTTTTGCGGGATGAGGGGATGGTTTTAATGGCACTATTTTGGGGGCTATATGACTTTTTGATCGCTTGCTATTAAACTTTTTGTTTTGTAAGGTGACAAAAAAAAAAAATTGTAAACTTTTTCTAAATTATTTTAGTTTTACAGACTTTTTGAACAAATTATGGGGACCACACCTGGGAAGTGTTGGCCAGGGACGATCCGGGCGCCTACAGCTCCCGAGGTACTCCGGCCTGCTCTTTCCCGGTCAGGACATCCCTCTTGTCCTTATATCTGACCAGCATCAGGTTTCCACTGGTAAGGGCACTGGTCTCACCCCTGGGGATAGGTACCTGGAGGGGGTGGGTATGGAGGTCGCGTTGATTTTTCCGCACGGTCCCACAAGCGGACGTGGATCTGGCGGCGAGGGACCTGAACAAGGGGATACTAGTATAAAAGTTATCCACGTAAAGGTGGTAACCCTTATCTAGCAGTGGGTGCATAAGGTCCCACACAAGTTTCCCGCTCACACCCAGAGTGGGGGGACATTCTGGGGGTTGAATGCGGGAATCTCGCCCCTCGTACACAGAAAACATAGTTTGTACAGCTTCATGCCATACCTCGCCCGCTTAGAGGGAACATACTGGCGGAAAATGAGTCTCCCCTTGAACGCAATGAGAGACTCATCAACCGCGACCTCCCTTCCAGGTACATAGGCCTGTACAAATAATGCAGTCATTTCCGGATGGCCTCAAACCGGGATCGTGTCATGGCCGTACTGTAAAGTGGGGTCTGGTGGAGGACGTCCCCACTCCAGTACAGCCTGGCATTAGGTTTTTTTGACTTGGTCCATGTGCAGCACGAGGCCCCAAAACGTCCTCATCTCGGGTGCACTGACTGGAGTCCAGTCACCGGCCTTAGCCAAAAAGGAGCCCGGGTTTTGAGCGACCAACTGTTGGGCGTACAGGTTCGTCTGCTCCACCATTAGATTTACCAGTTGGTCACTGAAAAAATGACTAAAAAAGTCGTATTCAGTGAAGCCCACTGTGTAAATCTGGATTCCTGGTTGTCCAACAAAATCAGGAATCGAGGGCTCAAAGTTCTCTGGGGTACACCAGCCAAGTTCACCTGCAGGGGGCTCAGGTGAACTGACCTGGTGGGCTGGAAAACTAGTACGAGCCCCAGAGCTGCTCGTACTAGGGTGGGCCTCAGGGTCCCTAGCATGGGGGTCCTCTCGATCCGCCTGGCGGCCTCTCCACCGCCTTGGAGGCTCATTATTGCTTACTGATGAGGAGGACGCGGATGACAAAAGGAACGTGGGGTCATCCTCGTCCTCACTGGGGCTCTCGGACTCGGAGGCAAGGAGGGCGTATGCCTCCTCGGCCGTGAACGTCCGGCGGGCCATAGGGGAGTGTGTGTCTGCGTGTGCGTGCATGTAAATCTTTATTAGGTGTGCGTGTGTGTGGGGGCATGGGTGTTCCGGGACTTTTCCCTAAACCTAACAGAAAAAAAAAAACTAAAAAGAGGCCAAAAAAAGTGAAAAAGAATAAAAAAATTGAACTCGCTGATCAGCCGTCCGAAGCTGAACAGCGGTGGGGTGGGCGATGCACTAACAGTGGCCAGACGCTAAAGAGGGCCACAGCGTACGCAAAAAAAAATAAAAAAGGCTTGCGTCCCAAAAAAAGGGTGGGGGGGGGCAAGCTGCAGCACCCCTTGGGGGTCTAGGGTCACACAGCTGTGCTGTGGACCCCAGACACCCTAAGAGGATGATGCAACACTAAAAAACTGAACTCTCCCTAAAGTCTCCCTGCCTGAACTAAACCTTTCCCTACCCTGTCCCTAACCTACCTTTTAGTGCCAGATGGCACTGTGGAGGATCAAAAGAGGGGGTGATGGGCACAGATCAGGGGGTGCAGGATCTGGAGATCGGGCAGCAGGCTGCTCTCTCTGCTCTCTCCAACGGCCGAATGGAGGAGGAGAGGAGAGCATGGGGGAGTTAACCCCCACTCGCCCGTGCAGCCAATCAGAAGAGAACCTGTGAGGTGATGTCACCATGACCTCACAGGATCTAAGGATGGTGATTGGTGGTGTATTATCACACCACCGATCACCATCCTGTTCCGGGTTATCGGGTCACCAGAGACCCGAATTACCCGGAAATGCAGCAAACCGCAGGACTGAATTGACCTGCGGTTTGCTGCGATCGCCGATGCGGGGGGGTCACAGGACCCCCCCTAGGCATTGTGCCAGAGTGCCTGCCAAATGATTTTGGCAGGCACTCTGTTCCGATCACGGCCCGCCGTGCAGCGAGGATCGGAACTACACAGGACGTACAGGTACGCCCTGTGTCCTTAAGTACTGGGACATCAGGGCGTACCTGTACGCCCTGTGTCCTTAAGGGGTTAAGGACCAGTTCAGGTCTGAAGTCACTTTGTGAAGCTTACATAATAGAAACCATTTTAGAAACTACACCCCTCAAGGTATACAAAACGGATTTTACAAACGTTGTTAACCCTTTAGGTGTTCCACAAGAATGGAAAATGGAGATAAAATTTCTGAATTTTACTATTTTGGCAGATTTTACTTTTTTTTTATTTTTTTTTATCATCTGTGTTTTTATTATTTGGATAGCTAAAAGAAGTCATCCATCATTTCTCATCAAAGTACAAACATTTCCCATACGGGTTCATGAATAACAATGAATGACATGACATATTCAAGATACAGTACCTATCTAGTATTACATCATACTGAGATACAAATCCTGATAACGACATATAAAACATTAACCTTGTTCATATCCAGAAGCTAATGAAAAAATTGACATGAGCCCAATTGCGGATTTGTTCAGGTCAGTAAGTAAAATTAAAAGTAAAAGGAGAGGAGGGGAGGGGGGGGGAGGGAAGAGGAGAAGAAGAATGATAAGTGTGGTTTAGAAAACTATTTCTTCAGGTATCAGGAGGGAGATTAGTTCTTGTTGCTCCACAATATGATGACTTCAGCCAAGCATCCCAAGTTTTGAGAAACTTATGATGGTTACGACATGATCTACTGGACATCTCTTCAAACCTACAAATTTGATGCACTTTTTCGATCCATTCATTAATAGAAGGGGGAACAGTATTTAGCCATTTCAGGGGTATTAAAGATTTGGCTGCTGCCAAAAAGTGGTTAATCAAGGCTAAAGGCTGCTGATGTGTATCCGGTACAGGAAGCCCAAGTAAGACCAGGGTCGGGGTCAGTTTAAGTTGCATACCCAAGATTTCTGTTACTATACGTTCTAATCCAGACCAAAAGGGGCGTATGAGCGTACAATCCCACCATATATGTGCATGTGTACCAATTTGAGAGTTGCACCTCCAGCATTGATTTGAAGGTGACAAGCCATGCGCTTGAAGAAACTCCGGTGTTTTATACCATCGAGCCAAGATCTTATAATGTGTTTCTTGCAAGCGTACACATCTGGAGTAACCATGGGACTTCTGGAGTATTTGATTCCTTTCTATCTCTGTAAAAGAAAGACCCAATTCCTTTTCCCAGGACAAAATGTACCCAGGGCAGCTCAGAACCTTGGCCTCCCTCACTACTGATAACACTTCAGAAAGCTTACCAAGTCTGGAGACCGTAGATGACAGAACTAATTCAAAATCAGTAAGCTCCCTGAAGGGATAATTGTTTTGTAGGAAATCCGCACAACATCTGTTAAAGTGAGAAATATGCAAAAATGTGAGAGTAAAGTTTGGAATCAACTCTTGCAATTCTGTACAGCTGGGAGTCCCTCCGCTCGGGAATAATTTTGAGACTGTCACTCGACCTATTTGTTCCCACATGGGTTTAAAGGTCAGAGATTCTCTACCAACGACCACAGGTATCAAACTGGAAGGCAGCAACGGCGAGATCTTAGGAGCAAGAGAAGGAGACAAAGACGCTCATATATCAGAAGCGCCTTTAAAGAGCAGATTATTGTCAAATGGGTTAAACTTTTTACTTGTTTTGGAGGGTAACCATAGATCTCGTAGTAAATCTCCTTTATAAGCTCTCTCAGACCACTTGGATATGTTCTGCGGTTCAGAAAAACCTACTAAATTACTCCATCTTCTCAATTGGATCGCTTTATATAGAGTTTGCACATCCGGCAAACCTATCCCTCCTTGTCCCCGGGGTCTAACTAGAAGTTCATGCGCTAAACGAGGACGTTTCTGCTTCCATATATACCTCGAGAACAGTGATCTTAATTTGGCAAAAAAGATTTGTGGTAAAGCAATCGGCAGCATTTGCATCTTGTATAGGATCCTGGGGAGGATGTACGTTTGAATGACATTTTTCCTACCAAACCACGAGATCAGAATGATATCATAGTCTGTAAGGATTTTTTGAATTTCCGTAAGAAGCGGACGGAAATTCATATCATATAGTTTGTGAATGGACGAGGGAATATGCACGCCTAGGTATTTAAGAGAGGAAGAAGCCCACACAAAAGGCGAGATATCTTTGACTTCTCTAAGCTTCTGTTTGGTAAGGGAGATATTCAGTAACTCCGATTTAGTGACATTCACTTTGAAATTTGACACCTCTCCAAAAACCCTAAACAGGTCTACCAGACAGGGCAGTCCCCCCCCTCCGGTTCAGGCAACAAAAATAATAAGTCATCTGCAAAAGCTAAAGCCTTCAGTTCCCCTTCAGGGGTACAGATTTTACTTTTTAATCAATTTTTTCCAGTAGTAAAGCAAGGGTTAACAGCCAAATAAAACTCAATATTTATTACCCTGATTCTGCGGTTTACAGAAACACCCCACATGTGATCATAAACTGCTGTAGGGGCACACGGCAGGGCGCAGTAGGAAAGCAACGCCATACGGTTTT
Source organism: Bufo bufo (assembly GCF_905171765.1). Classification (NCBI taxonomy): domain Eukaryota; kingdom Metazoa; phylum Chordata; class Amphibia; order Anura; family Bufonidae; genus Bufo; species Bufo bufo. The sequence goes on from NC_053397.1 coordinate 119,205,645, forward strand.
TGGAAAGCAGATTTAGCTGAACTGGTTTTTAGATGCCATATCCGATTTGAAGCCCCCGTAATGCACGCCTACAGTAGAAACTCAAAAAAGTGACCACCTTTTAGAAACTACAGGATAAGGTGCCAGTTTTATTGGTACTATTTTGGGGTACATATGATTTTTAATTGCTCTATATTAAGTTTTTTGTTAGGCAAGGTAACCAAAATATTGATGTTTTGGCACCGTTTTTATTTTTAATTTTTAACAACATTCATCTGACAGGTTAGGTCATGCGCTATTTTTATAGAGCAGGTTGTTACGGATGCAATGATATCAAATATGTCTACTTTATATGATGTTTGTTTCAGTTTTACATAATAAATCATTTTTGAAAAAAAAATTGGTTTTTGTATCTCCATTTTCTGAACGCCCTATATATATATTTTTTTTTCTGCTGATCATCTTGTGCAGGGGCTAGTTTTTTGCAAGAAGAGTCAAAGTTTTTATTGGTACCATGTTTGAGTACATATGATTTTTTGATCATTCATTATTACAATTTATGGGGCAAGGGGACCAAAAAATTTGTTGTTTTGGCGCAGTTTTTATTTATTTATTTTTACAGCTTTTACCTGAGGGATTAAGTCATGTGACTTTTTTATAGAGCAGATCGGTACGGACGTGGCAATACCTAATATGTCTACTTTTTCTTATTTATTTAAGTTTTACACAATGATAGCATTTTTGAAACCGAAATAATATTTTAGTGTATCCATAGTCTGAGAGCCATAGCTTTTTTTTATTTTCTGATCAATTGTCTTAGGTAGGGACTCATTTTTTGCGGGGTGAGGTGACGGTTTGATTGGTACTATTTTGGGCGGTATACGCCTTTTTGATCGCTTGGTGTTTTTGTGATGTAAGTTGACAAAAATTGCTTTTTTTTACACAGTTTTTATTATTATTTTTTTTACGGTGTTTACCTGAGGGGTTAGGTCATGTGATATTTTTATAGAGCTGGTTGTTACGGATGTGGCAATACCTAATATGTATCTATTATTTTCTATGTATTTCCCTTTAGCACAATATTAGCAGTTTTGAAACAAGAAAAATGTTTTAGTGTCTCCATGTTCTGAGAGCTATAGTTTTTTTTATTTTTTGGGAAATTATCTTAGGTAGGGGCTCAATTTTTACGGGATGAGGTGATGGCTTTATTGATACCATTTTGTGGGAATTACACCTTTTTGATAGCTTGGTGTTGCACTTTTTTTGATGTAAGGTGACAAAAAATGCTTTTTTTACACCGTTTGAATTCTTTTAATGGTATTTATCGGACAGCGTGGATCATGTGATATATTTATAGAGTCGGTCATTACAGACGCGGTGATACCTAATATGTGTGGGGTTTTTTCTTTCTGTTTTTTATTATAAAATAAGGGGAAAGGGGCGTTTTTTTCTTTTTTTACTTTATTAATTTTATTACTTTATTAATTTTATTAAAAACACTTTTTTTAACTTTTTTTTTCTTTACTTTATTTCTGATGTTCACTTTTGGGGGTCTGATCCCCTCTGCAATGCATTACAATACATCTGTTTTGTAATGCATTGCCTGTTCGCGTACTACAGTGAATAGTTGCCTGGATCTCCTCAGCACCCGTAGAAGGCAGGTCCCGATGCCATGCACGGCATTGGGCAGCCTCTGCACGGAATCAGGCTGCTTTCTGACACATCAAGTCCCTGCCACGGCAGCGAGGGAACTCGATGCGCTCATCCACCCGACACAAACCGCTTCTATGTTGCGGTCAGCACGAACCGCGGCATAGAAGGGGTTAATCCGCCAGCATCGGTTTTAACAGCGATGCCGGTGGATACAGCAGGGGCCAGGCTACCAGGGACTGCCGGGCCCCTGCAGTGATCGCGCGCACACCACTCCGGTGCCCGCGCGATCACCATGACGTATTATGTTAAATTGCGGGAACTCAGTGGTTTCCATGACGTAGTAGTACGTCATTGGTCGGGAAGGGGTTAATCAAATAATAATATGAAGAAAAAAAAAATTATTACCTTCTTAATGCCAGCATCTGGCATAGAAACCCCCAAGTCCACAGGATATCAGTATTGCGGCCATGAGGTTGCTCCAGAACTACTCAGAACCCAAACAATGTTATAATCTTTCTTGAAGTGGTGCCACCTACAGTAATGTGAACCTTTTTAACTGTGAAGTAAATAGACACATTTTAGTATACGTTTATTAATAGACATCAAAACTACAGTAAAAATATATATTGCACTACTTACTAAATTGACGCTGAGCCGCTCCTGAGAGATTCTCCCAGGTCAGAAACGGGGCGACACAGACCTCTTCCCAGAGCCGTTGGGTGTGCTGATGGTCAGCATGTTGGAAGTCGGTGTGGACCCAAAAGGCAGGATGCGCCTCACCAGCATGGATGAGGAGGTCGTTATTGATATGAGGGACACCTACCTCCTCATGTTCCCTGGTGGAGACTGTGGAATCCTGGAAGAAAAGTATTTAACGAATGGACGGAAAAAATAAATGAAAATTAGAACGCTGTTTAAAATACTTACACGTCCTGAACCACCACAAGCTTCTCGATGACCTCTGGAGGAGGCTGAGGGATCTCATCTTGTGGCGACAAGTTCATTGTAATACAAAAAATATATATATATGTGTACAGTCGTGGCCAAAAGTTTTGAGAATTACATAAATATTGGAAATTGGAAAAGTTGCTGCTTAAGTTTTTATAATAGCAATATGCATATACTCCAGAATGTTATGAAGAGTGATCAGATGAATTGCATAGTCCTTCTTTGCCATGAAAATTTTCCACTGCATTTCATTGCTGTCATTAAAGGACCTGCTGAGATCATTTCAGTAATCGTCTTGTTAACTCATGTGAGAATGTTGACGAGCACAAGGCTGGAGATCATTATGTCAGGATGATTGGGTTAAAATGGCAGACTTGACCTGTTAAAAGGAGGGTGATGCTTGAAATCATTGTTCTTCCATTGTTAACCATGGTGACCTGCAAAGAAACGCATGCAGCCATCATTGCGTTGCATAAAAATGGCTTCACAGGCAAGGATATTGTGGCTACTAAGATTGCACCTCAATCAACAATTTATAGGATCATCAAGAACTTCAAGGAAAGAGGTTCAATTCTTGTTAAGAAGGCTTCAGGGCGTCCAAAAAAGTCCAGCAAGCGCCAGGATCGTCTCCTAAAGAGGATTCAGCTGCGGGATCGGAGTGCCACCAGTGCAGAGCTTGCTCAGGAATGGCAGCAGGCAGGTGTGAGCGCATCTGCACGCACAGTGAGGCGAAGACTTTTGGAAGATGGCCTGGTGTCAAGAAGGGCAGCAAAGAAGCCACTTCTCTCCAAAAAAAACATCAGGGACAGATTGATCTTCTGCAGAAAGTATGGTGAATGGACTGCTGAGGACTGGGGCAAAGTCATATTCTCCGATGAAGCCTCTTTTCGATTGTTTGGGGCATCAGGAAAAAGGCTTGTCCGGAGAAGAAAAGGTGAGTGCTACCATCAGTCCTGTGTCATGCCAACAGTAAAGCATCCTGAGACCATTCATGTGTGGGGTTGCTTCTCATCCAAGGGAGTGGGCTCACTCACAATTTTGCCCAAAAACACAGCCATGAATAAAGAATGGTACCAAAACACCCTCCAACAGCAACTTCTTCCAACAATCCAACAACAGTTTGGTGAAGAACAGTGCATTTTCCAGCACGATGGAGCACCGTGCCATAAGGCAAAAGTGATAACTAAGTGGCTCGGGGACCAAAACGTTGATATTTTGGGTCCATGGCCTGGAAACTCCCCAGATCTTAATCCCATTGAGAACTTGTGGTCAATCCTCAAGAGGCGGGTGGACAAACAAAAACCCACTAATTTTGACAAACTCCAAGAAGTGATTATGAAAGAATAGGTTGCTATCAGTCAGGAATTGGCCCAGAAGTTGATTGAGAGCATGCCCAGTCGAATTGCAGAGGTCCTGAAAAAGAAGGGCCAACACTGCAAATACTGACTCTTTGCATAAATGTCCTGTAATTGTCGATAAAAGCCTTTGAAACGTATGAAGTGTGTGTAATTATATTTCACTACATCACAGAAACAACTGAAACAAAGATCTAAAAGCAGTTTAGCAGAAAACTTTGTGAAAACTAATATTTGTGTCATTCTCAAAACTTTTGGCCACGACTGTACATGGAGGGAAAAGGAGAGCAACAGAGAGAGACAATGATCACATGCCCAATACTTTTTTTCAAAAACTTAGTTTTTGCTTATTTCGTTCTGTCTTGCCCAAACGCAGATCAACCTTCTTTTTTTTTATTCTACAAAAAGATTTAAAAATAATAAATATGATATCAATAATATTAAAAAAAAATAAGATACATCTTAAATATATATAAATAAATGATATACAATATTTTCTTGTCACATTATTATGATTATGTGTACTGGCCCCCTGGAGCAACTTCACTGTTGCGCATTGGTCCATACATCATATACAGCGGAGTAGTGGCATGGTCATAAGGAATGGTCATAAAGCCTCAACCACATGGCCGAATTGTGGACTGCAAACTGGTGCTCCTTAATATATGGGCACCAGGCTGTGTGTGCGCCGTATTATGGATGCGGACCCGTTCACTTCAATGGGTCCGTAATCCGGAAGATACAGAGCGGAGGCACGGATTGGAAGGCCACGGAAGCACTACGGAGAGCTTCCATGGCATTTTGGTTTAATTCATTTGCACCGCTACTTTTTTACGGTACGGACAGATCGTGGACCCATTCAAGTTCAATGGGTCTGCTTCAGCAAGCGCAGCCCACACGGACATTACCCAGCATTGGGGTTCCCAACAGTACACGGGCGGCATGAGCCCTGATGATATGACACGACTAGATAGATAGATAGATAGATATAAATATAATGATTTGTTACCTTTCTGATGGCTATGCAGGTCTGTAGCAGGTCTAGAGGGAGTGAAATATTTATAGAACATGTGACTAGCATTGTCATTATGTCACACACGCGCATTTATAAAAACTGATATTACACGGTGTAAAACGGGGGAAGATCGCTCCAATAAACCAGGTGCATGAGCCAGCCCAGGGTTAAAGAAAACAGATGTTTATTTTCCAAACAAACCAAAAATAGGTACAGGTTCCAGCAGCCAAGGTCAAGCCCAACTTAAAGAGGTATAGAGTCCCATGGTGCAAAGAACCATCAACAGGTCACCAGGATCAGGAATAAACAGTTTTTATTGCAGCAATACAACGCGTTTCGGGGAATCACTTCCCTTCATCAGGTACAAAAAGGCTGCACACATACCAAATAAAATGGCTACAAACATTTATACATGTGAGAACCACCTATTTAGGGGGTCAGGAGGTCAGGGGGAGTGGTCCCTAGAGCCCCTTGTGTCACCTTAATGCTCATTTATGAACTTTCTGTATATAGGGACATTGGTTTATAGGGGCTTATCACCAATAAGTCAAGCTTTGTGGCTAAATGATCTATTGAGCACTGTTAAACAATAAGACTCTATCAATCATGTGATCAGAGCGTCACTTGAGGGAGGCCGGCAGCTGAAGTTTTGTATAGAGAAGAGATCGGGAGCACATAGTGACGTCATGGTGGCACGTGATCCGGGTTCAGGTCATGTGGGGGAAGCCGGATCACGTGACGGCCGTCACTAAGCGACAGAGACACTCCAATAGTGTAGGAGAGGTCGGGCGCATGTGACGGCTGTTGCTAGGAGGGCAGGACGCTTCTAGATGTAAATGATATCGGAAGCCAGTGTATGCCAGGCCGCGATACTACACAATTGCGCTCTAACTCACAGTATATAGGGATACATATAGGTGGACATATGTTACAAAAGGTTACAAAAGATAGGGATCATAGACAGAAGAATAACTCCTTTGGGAGCTAATTAAGAATATAAAATATATAATATAAATTATAAGATAAAAGAAATGTTGATATATATATATATATATATATACAGTACAGACCAAAAGTTTGGACACACCTTCTCATTCAAAAAAGTTTTCTTTATTTTCATGACTATGAAGGCATCAAAACTATGAATTCACACTCTTGGCATTCTCTTGATGAGCTTCAAGAGGTAGTCCCCTGAAATGGTTTTCACTTCACAGGTGTGCCCTGTGAGGTTTAATAAGTGGGATTTCTTGCCTTATAAATGGGGTTGGGACCATCAGTTGCGAGGAGGAGAAGTCAGGTGGATACACAGCTGATAGTCCTACTGAATAGACTGTTAGCTGCTTTTTTCTTGCCATAATACAAATTCTAACAGTCTATTCAGTAGGACTATCAGCTGTGTATCCACCTGACTTCTCCTCCTCGCAACTGATGGTCCCAACCCCATTTATAAGGCAAGAAATCCCACTTATTAAACCTGACAGGGCACACCTGTGAAGTGAAAACCATTTCAGGGGACTACCTCTTGAAGCTCATCAAGAGAATGCCAAGAGTGTGCAAAGCAGTAATCAAAGCAAAAGGTGGCTACTTTGAAGAACCTAGAATATGACATATTTTCTGTTGTTTCACACTTGTTTGTTATGTATATAATTCCACATGTGTTAATTCATAGTTTTGATGCCTTCAGTGTGAATCTACAATTTTTATAATCATGAAAATAAAGAAAACTCTTTGAATGAGAAGGTGTGTCCAAACTTTTGGTCTGTACTGTATGTATATACACTCACCTAAAGAATTATTAAGAACACCTGTTCTATTTCTCATTAATGCAATTATCTAGTCAACCAATCACATGGCAGTTGCTTCAATGCATTTAGGGGTGTGGTCCTGGTCAAGACAATCTCCTGAACTTCAAACTTAATGTCAGAATGGGAAAGAAAGGTGATTTAAGCAATTTTGAGCATGGCATGGTTGTTGGTGCCAGACGGGCCGGTCTGAGTATTTCACAATCTGCTCAGTTACTGGGATTTTCACGCACAACCATTTCTAGGGTTTACAAAGAATGGTGTGAAAAGGGAAAAACATCCAGTATGCAGCAGTCCTGTGGGCAAAAATGCCTTGTGGATGCTAGAGGTTAGAGGAGAATGGGCCGACTGATTCAAGCTGATAGAAGAGCAACGTTGACTGAAATAACCACTCGTTACAACCGAGGTATGCAGCAAAGCATTTGTGAAGCCACAACACGCACAACCTTGAGGCGGATGGGCTACAACAGCAGAAGACCCCACCGGGTACCACTCATCTCCACTACAAATAGGAAAAAGAGGCTACAATTTGCACGAGCTCACCAAAATTGGACTGTTGAAGACTGGAAAAATGTTGCCTGGTCTGATGAGTCTCGATTTCTGTTCAGACATTCAAATGGTAGAGTCCGAATTTGGCGTAAACAGAATGAGAACATGTATCCATCCTCTGATGGCTACTTCCAGCAGGATAATGCACCATGTCACAAAGCTCGAATCATTTCAAATTGGTTTCTTGAACATGACAATGAGTTCACTGTACTAAAATGGCCCCCACAGTCACCAGATCTCAAACCAATAGAGCATCTTTGGGATTTGGTGGAACGGGAGCTTCGTGGCCTGGATGTGCATCCCTCAAATCTCCATCAACTGCAAGATGCTATCCTATCAATATGGGCCAACATTTCTAAAGAATGCTATCAGCACCTTGTTGAATCAATGCCACGTAGAATTAAGGCAGTTCTGAAGGCAAAAGGGGGTCCAACACCATATTAGTATGGTGTTCCTAATAATTCTTTAGGTGAGTGTGTGTATATATATATGTGTATATATATATATATATATATATATATAAAAAATCATATATATAGAAATATCATATATATATAAATATATACGGCGAAAAAAGCCAGCAGCACACCATGGAATTCAAAGAAACACGTGCGGTTTATTCACCCAGTGTCATGTAGCAGCAACGCTTCAACCGCTTGTTGCGGTCTTTCTCAAGCTATGTGCACATGTGTTACAACCAAAGTATATATAGGTGTGTCAATTCATAACACAATAAAATCAATCAAGTACAAAAGTGAACAAAATTCATAATACTAACATTTGGAACATACAAAAGATCTCAATATCAGTGTGCAAAGTACATAAATAAAATAAATTTGCAGTGCTATATAATCAGATACTTGATATGTTGTGAATAGAGTTGAGCGAACACCTGGATGTTCGGGTTCGAGAAGTTCGGCCGAACTTCCCGGAAATGTTCGGGTTCGGGATCCGAACCCGACCCGAACTTCGTCCCGAACCCGAACCCCATTGAAGTCAATGGGGACACGAACTTTTCGGCACTAAAAAGGCTGTAAAACAGCCCAGTAAAGGGCTAGAGGGCTGCAAAAGGCAGCAAAATGTAGTTAAATCCCCTGCAAACAAACGTGGATAGGGAAATGAATAAAAATAAAAATAAAATAAATAAAAATTAACCAATATCAATTGGAGAGAGGTCCCATAGCAGAGAATCAGGCTTCATGTCAGCAGAGAATCAGTCTTCATGTTATAGCAGAGAATCAGGATTCACGTCACCCAAAACTAGAACAGTCCATTGTCATATATTTAGGCCCAGGCACCCAGGCAGAGGAGAGAGGTCCCATAACAGAGATTCAGGCTTCATGTCAGCAGAGAATCAGTCTTCATGTCATAGCAGAGAATCAGTGTTCATGTCACCCACCACTGGAACAGGCCACTGTCAGATATTTTTAGGCCCCGGAACCCAGCCAGAGGAGAGGTTCATTCAACTTTGGGTTGCCCCGCAATATAATGGTAAAATGAAAATAAAAATAGGATTGAATGAGGAAGTGCCCTTGAGTACAATAATATATTGTTAAGTGGAGGTAGTTAATGTCTAATCTGCACAAGGGATGGACAGGTCCTGTGGGATCCATGCCTGGTTCATTTTTATGAACGTCAGCTTGTCCACATTGGCTGTAGACAGGCGGCTGCGTTTGTCTGTAATGACGCCGCCTGCCGTGCTGAATACACGTTCAGACAAAACGCTGGCCGCCGGGCAGGCCAGCACCTCCAAGGCATAAAAGGCTAGCTCTGGCCACGTGGACAATTTGGAGACCCAGAAGTTGAATGGGGCCGAACCATCAGTCAGTACGTGGAGGGGTGTGCACACGTACTGTTCCACCATGTTAGTGAAATGTTGCCTCCTGTTAACACGTTCCGTATCAGGTGGTGGTGCAGTTAGCTGTGGCGTGGTGACAAAACTTTTCCACATCTCTGCCATGCTAACCCTGCCCTCAGAGGAGCTGGCCGTGACACAGCTGCATTGGCGACCTCTTGCTCCTCTTCTGCCTTCGCCTTGGGCTTCCACTTGTTCCCCTGTGACATTTGGGAATGCTCTCAGTAGCGCGTCTACCAACGTGCGCTTGTACTCGCGCATCTTACTATCACGCTCCAGTGCATGAAGTAAGGTGGGCACATTGTCTTTGTACCGTGGATCCAGCAGGGTGGCAACCCAGTAGTCCGCACACGTTAAAATGTGGGCAACTCTGCTGTCGTTGCGCAGGCACTGCAGCATGTAGTCGCTCATGTGTGCCAGGCTGCCCAGAGGTAAGGACAAGCTGTCCTCTGTGGGAGGCGTATCGTCATCGTCCTGCATTTCCCCCCAGGCACGCACCAGTGATGGGCCCGAGCTGCGTTGAGTGCCAGCCCGCTGTGAACATGCTTCATCCTCATCCTCCTCCACCTCCTCCTCATCCTCTTCCTCCTCGTTCTCCAGTAGTGGGCCCTGTCTGGCCACATTTGTACCTGGCCTCTGCTGTTGCAAAAGACCTCCCTCTGAGTCACTTCGAAGAGACTGGCCTGAAAGTGCTAAAAATGACCCCTCTTCCTCCTCCTCCTCCTGGGCCACCTCCTCTTCCATCATCGCCCTAAGTGTTTTCTCAAGGATACATAGAAGTGGTATTGTAACGCTGATAACGGCATCATCGCCACTGGCCATGTTGGTGGAGTACTCGAAACAGCGCAACAGGACACACAGGTCTCGCATGGAGGCCCAGTCATTGGTGGTGAAGTGGTGCTGTTCCGCAGTGTGACTGACCCGTGCGTGCTGCAGCTGAAACTAGACTATGGCCTGCTGCTGCTCGCACAGTCTGTCCAGCATGTGCAAGGTGGAGTTCCACCTGGTGGGCACGTCGCATATGAGGCGGTGAGTGGGAAGGCCGAAGTTACACTGTAGCGCAGACAGGCGAACAGAGGCAGGATGTGAACGCCGGAAGCGCGAACAGACGGCCCGCACTTTATGCAGCAGCTCTGACATGTCGGGGTAGTTGCGAATGAACTTCTGCACCACCAAATTCAGCTTATGCACCAGGCAAGGGATTTGCGTCAAACCGGCTAGTCCCAGAGCTGCAACGAGATTTCGCCCATTATCGCACACCACCAGGCCGGGCTTGAGGCTCACCGGCAGCAACCACTCGTCGGTCTGTTGTTCTATACCCCACCACAATTCCTGTGCGGTGTGGGGCCTGTCCCCCAAACATATGAGTTTCAGAATGGCCTGCTGACGTTTACCCCAGGCTGTGCTGAAGTTGGTGGTGAAGGTGTGTGGCTGACTGGATGAGCAGGTGGAAGAAGAGGAGGAGGAAGCTGAGGAGGAGGAGACAGGAGGCAAAGAATGTTGCCCTGCGATCCTTGGCGGCGGAAGGACGTGCGCCAAACAGCTCTCCGCCTGGGGCCCAGCCGCCACTACATTTACCCAGTGTGCAGTTAGGGAGATATAGCGTCCCTGGCCGTGCTTACTGGTTAACGTATCTGTGGTTAGGTGGACCTTGCCACAGATGGCGTTGCGCAGTGCACACTTGATTTTATCGGATACTTGGTTGTGCAGGGAAGGCACGGCTCTCTTGGAGAAGTAGTGCCGGCTGGGAACAACATACTGTGGGACAGCAAGCGACATGAGCTGTTTGAAGCTGTCTGTGTCCACCAGCATAAATGACAGCATTTCATAGGCCAGTAGTTTAGAAATGCTGGCATTCAGGGCCAGGGATCGAGGGTGGCTAGGTGGGAATTTACGCTTTCTCTCAAATGTTTGTGAGATGGAGAGCTGAACGCTGCCGTGTGACATGGTTGAGATGCTTGGTGACGCAGGTGGTGGTGTTGGTAGTACATCCCATGTTTGCTGGGCGGCAGGTGCCAACGTTCCTCCAGCGGCGGAGGAAGAGGCCGAGGCGGCGGCAGCAGCAGAAGAGGCCGAGGCGGCAGCAGCAGAAGAGGTAGCAGGGGGAGTCTGAGTGACTTCCTTGTTTTTAAGGTGTTTACTTCACTGCAGTTCATGCTTTGCATGCAGGTGCCTGGTCATGCAGGTTGTGCTAAGGTTCAGAACGTTAATGCCTCGCTTCAGGCTCTGATGGCACAGCGTGCAAACCACTCGGGTCTTGTCGTCAGCACATTGTTTGAAGAAGTGTCATGCCAGGGAACTCCTTGAAGCTGCCTTTGGGGTGCTCGGTCCCAGATGGCGGCGGTCAGTAGCAGGCGGAGTCTCTTGGCGGCGGGTGTTCTGCTTTTGCCCACTGCTCCCTCTTTGTCTTTTGCTACGCTGTTGGCTCGGTCTCACCACTGCCTCTTCCTCCGAACTGTGAAAGTCAGTGGCATGACCTTCATTCCATGTGGGGTCTAGGATATCATCGTCCCCTAAATCGTCTTCCACCCAGTCTTGATCCCTGACCTCCTGTTCAGTCTGCACACTGCAGAAAGACGCAGCAGTTGGCACCTGTGTTTTGTCATCATCAGAGACGTGCTGAGGTGGTATTCCCATGTCCTCATTATCAGGAAACATAAGTGGTTGTGCGTTAGTGCATTCTATCTCTTCCACCCCTGGGGAAGGGCTAGGTGGATGCCCTTGGGAAACCCTGCCAGCAGAGTCTTCAAACAGCATAAGAGACTGCTGCATAACTTGAGGCTCAGACAGTTTCCCTGATATGCATGGGGGTGATGTGACAGACTGATGGGCTTGGTTTTCATGCGCCATCTGTGCGCTTTCTGCAGAAGACTGGGTGGGAGATAATGTAAACTGTACCTGCTCAGGCCTTACCATCCTTAGAACGGCATTGGGCCCCACCAAATATGGCTGTAAATTCTGGCGGCTACTGGGACCTGAGGTAGTTGGTACACTAGGACGTGTCGCTGTGGCAGAACGGCCACATCCTCTCCCAGCACCAGAGGGTCCACTAACACCACCACAACTATGTCCGCGTCTCTTACTAGATGTTTTCCTCATTGTTACCGTTCACCACAATAAGAAAAATATTATTCGGGCCAATGTATTGAATTAAAATTCAGGCCTTTTTTTTACAGACACCTAACACTATCTGGCTATCTATTTAGGTACCGTATTACACTAATACAGGCACACCAGTAATGACAAATTTAGCAGAATATAAATTTGAGGCCTATTATTTAGGCGCTGGGTGACAGGTATACGTTTACGGACAGAATTAGACTTGGATCTGCACTGTAGCGTGTGTGTGAAGTTCTTGAGAATTACCCTATCAGCACCTTGAATCTAATATACCCTTTTAGGGATAGATTTAAAGTAGGCCTGATACAGCAGAAACCACTAATTTTAAGAATTGCAAAATTGGGAATTGTATTTCAACCCAGAACAAAAACTGTGCTTTGACGGACACTAAATAACTTGACCAGCTAAAACAGTAATGACAGATTTAGCTGAATATAAATGTGAGGCCTATTTTTTAGGCGCTGGGTGACAGGTATACGTTTAATCACAGAATTAGACTTGGATCTGCACTGTAGCGTGTGTGTGAAGTTCTTGAAAATTACCCGATCAGCACCTTGAATCTAATATACCCTTTTAGGGATAGATTTAAAGTAGGCCTGATACAGCAGAAACCACTAATTTTGAGAATTGCAAAATTGGGAATTGTATTTCAACCCAGAACAAAAACTGTGCTTTGATGGACACTAAATAACTTGACCAGCTAAAACAGTAATGACAGATTTGGATGAATATAAATGTGAGGCCTATTTTTTAGGCGCTGGGTGACAGGTATACGTTTAATCACAGAATTAGACTTGGATCTGCACTGTAGCGTGTGTGTGAAGTTCTTGAGAATTACCCTATCAGCACCTTGAATCTAATATACCCTTTTAGGGATAGATTTAAAGTAGGCCTGATACAGCAGAAACCACTAATTTTGAGAATTGCAAAATTGGGAATTGTATTTCAACCCAGAACAAAAACTGTGCTTTGACGGACACTAAATAACTTGACCAGCTAAAACAGTAATGACAGATTTGGATGAATATAAATGTGAGGCCTATTTTTTAGGCGCTGGGTGACAGGTATACGTTTAATCACAGAATTAGACTTGGATCTGCACTGTAGCGTGTGTGTGAAGTTCTTGAGAATTACCCTATCAGCACCTTGAATCTAATATACCCTTTTAGGGATAGATTTAAAGTAGGCCTGATACAGCAGAAACCACAAATTTTGAGAATTGCAAAATTGGGAATTGTATTTCAACCCAGAACAAAAACTGTGCTTTGACGGACACTAAATAACTTGACCAGCTAAAACAGTAATGACAGATTTAGCTGAATATAAATGTGAGGCCTATTTTTTAGGTGCTGGGTGACAGGTATACGTTTAATCACAGAATTAGACTTGGATCTGCACTGTAGCGTGTGTGTGAAGTTCTTGAGAATTACCCTATCAGCACCTTGAATCTAATATACCCTTTTAGGGATAGATTTAAAGTAGGCCTGATACAGCAGAAACCACTAATTTTGAGAATTGCAAAATTGGGAATTGTATTTCAACCCAGAACAAAAACTGTCCTTTGACGGACACTAAATAACTTGACCAGCTAAAACAGTAATGACAGATTTGGATGAATATAAATGTGAGGCCTATTTTTTAGGCGCTGGGTGACAGGTATACGTTTAATCACAGAATTAGACTTGGATCTGCACTGTAGCGTGTGTGTGAAGTTCTTGAGAATTACCCTATCAGCACCTTGAATCTAATATACCCTTTTAGGGATAGATTTAAAGTAGGCCTGATACAGCAGAAACCACAAATTTTGAGAATTGCAAAATTGGGAATTGTATTTCAACCCAGAACAAAAACTGTGCTTTGACGGACACTAAATAACTTGACCAGCTAAAGCAGTAATGACAGATTTGGATGAATATAAATGTGAGGCCTATTTTTTAGGCGCTGGGTGACAGGTATACGTTTAATCACAGAATTAGACTTGGATCTGCACTGTAGCGTGTGTGTGAAGTTCTTGAGAATTACCCTATCAGCACCTTGAATCTAATATACCCTTTTAGGGATAGATTTATAGTAGGCCTGATACAGCAGAAACCACTAATTTTGAGAATTGCAAAATTGGGAATTGTATTTCAACCCAGAACAAAAACTGTGCTTTGACGGACACTAAATAACTTGACCAGCTAAAGCAGTAATGACAGATTTGGATGAATATAAATGTGAGGCCTATTTTTTAGGCGCTGGGTGACAGGTTTACGTTTAATTACAGAATTAGACTTGGATCTGCACTGTAGCGTGTGTGTGAAGTTCTTGAGAATTACCCTATCAGCACCTTGAATCTAATATACCCTTTTAGGGATAGATTTATAGTAGGCCTGATACAGCAGAAACCACTAATTTTGAGAATTGCAAAATTGGGAATTGTATTTCAACCCAGAACAAAAACTGTGCTTTGACGGACACTAAATAACTTGACCAGCTAAAGCAGTAATGACCTATTTGGATGAATATAAATGTGAGGCCTATTTTTTAGGCGCTGGGTGACAGGCTCAACTTGCCCCTGATGTAGTATATGGCCAAAAAATAATCACACTATTGATGGTTAAATGCACTTGATGAAAGCTTGACCCTGATGTAGGATATAGTAAAAAATAACCACACTATTGATGGTTAAATGCACTTGGGTGACAGGATCAGCTTGCCCCTGATGTAGTATATGGCCAAAAAATAACCACACTATTGATGGTTAAATGCACTTGATGAAAGCTTGACCCTGATGTAGGATATAGCAAAAAATAACCACACTATTGATGGTTAAATGTACTTGGTGGCAGCTTGTGCTGGCGCACCACAAGCCACAAAATGGCCGCCGATCACCCCAGAAAAAAGTGACTGAAAAACGCTCTGGGCAGCCTAAAAACACTGAGCAATTGAATAGCAGCAGTTCAATGATCCACAGCTGTAGATCGATCACTGAATGAAGTCTTTTGGAGGAGTTAATCACTGCCTAATCTCGCCCTAACGTCGCAGCTGCAACCTCTCCCTACACTTGTATCAGCAGAGTGACGTGCAGCGCTACGTGACCCAAGCTTATATAGAGGCTGGGTCACATGCTGCACTGGCCAATCACAGCCATGCCAATAGTAGGCATGGCTGTGATGGCCTCTTGGGGCAAGTAGTATGATGCTTGTTGATTGGCTGCTTTGCAGCCTTTCAAAAAGCGCCAAGAAAGCGCCGAACACCGAACTCGAACCCGGACTTTTATGAAAATGTTCGGGTCCGTGTCACGGACACCCCAAAATTCGGTACGAACCCGAACTATACCGTTTGGGTTCGCTCATCCCTAGTTGTGAACATACATGAAAAAATATTATTGATCATTACAAAATACAGGTGCGCCTATTACATAGTGTATATTAAAAGACTCACACAATCAGCTGATAAATTGCACACACCGAGCACCGCGGTCTTAGTGGCGTCCCCATCCGGCTTCTGCGCATGAGCGAGAACACTAAACATCGCGATCTTTCAAGCGCAGAGAAACTCAATAGAGCCCACATCTAAGATGGCTCGCTCAAATGTGCGCATGTCTGTGCAGTAGAGGCCTCCCACTTTAGAGTCATGTGATCATTATCACATGATCCAGACAAAACCAGGTAAACAAAGTCATAAAGGGACTGAACGGATGACTGTGGGTCAGGATCGCATGCACAACCAAGTTCACCAATGATCTGCGGGCACCGCACACATGGGAACTTAGGGTCAGGCATCCTGTCAACCCTCATGTCTTTCTGCAGACCCATTCAACCAGTGCACATTGCGGGAAGGGATGGTGTCCCACAGCTAGGACCGACAGGGCCAACAGTAAGGTCATCGCCGTGACCGGGCAACAGGCGGCGAACCGCCACCGTCCCCCATAAGGCACCAAACCAATCCACCAAGTGCACTGAATGGTTAAAACAAACTGTAACGAATTTCCTGGCACCCCGACCGGGTACCTCCGTCGATGGATACTCCTAGCGCTTCCCGAGGACTCCAAGCACTCCACTCAACACCGTAAGCACTGCAGACCCCACGAACCGCCGAAGCTTGGTTGAGGTCTCGCCGTCTCCTACCCACCCTGAACCTACGACAAGGCTCCAGTGGGTGAACCTCTCTTCCTTCAGAGAGTGATGCAGGAACAAGTAACTGGAATAAGCTCTTACAAGAGCTAGTAGTTATAACCAGGGGAGTATAGCAAATCTTCAGCGTATAGAAATCCCCAGTGTCGATCAGTTACCCAAACACCAGCCTCAACATGATGAAAGGTAAAACAGGAACTCTTTATTGAACACACATCATTGACTTATATACACATGACATACTGAGGACATGACATAGCAGCCAATCCTGTACAGCTTAAACACAAAACTAACCCTATTCAACAAACACATGCTGAATCCACACCATGCCTTTTTAATGGGCAATAGGAAATATGTGGCATATAAATTACACACATAAATCAGGGTTCATAGTTCATTGTAACCCCAAAAGGTCTGAGGGGGTCTCCATAGTTCTCGGTCCATAGTCTGTAGGAAGGAGGCTGGACCTCAGGCTTCTCCAGCAGCCCCAGTGACGGTTTAGTCCGTCACATTTCTCCCCTCCCAACAGTAGACTAACCAGGTACCTGACCTCCTGTCGGTCGGTGCCTGAGTTAGTCGAGTAGCCCACCCATAAAAAAACACTGGTCCTGTTGAACTCCGGGGCCTGGCTCTGTCCTGTATGTCCCCAGCTGTTGAGTGGGCATCTGCTACTCCTTGCTTTATTGTTGTTGG
Organism: Bufo bufo; assembly: GCF_905171765.1. Classification (NCBI taxonomy): domain Eukaryota; kingdom Metazoa; phylum Chordata; class Amphibia; order Anura; family Bufonidae; genus Bufo; species Bufo bufo. The sequence continues at coordinate 119,222,732 of NC_053397.1, forward strand.
AGCTGTGGGTACTTGGTGGGCAGAGGCCGACTGTGCTCTGCCCAGATGACAGCTCTTCTGCTGGGGTAGCCAGTGGGGAGTCAGGCTCTGGACAAGAGGATAGGGGAGGGCAGAGGCCAACTGCGCTCTGCCCAGATGCCAGCTCTTCCGCTGGGATGGGGTCATGGAATCCTACCCCCAGGACCTTGTTGCGGATCAGCTGTGGAGAGGATGGAGCGCTTACCTCCTCCTCCTGGCATTCCTGCGGGGTTGGTGGGGGATCTGTACCGGCCGTCCAGCATCCCGGTAGGCCTGGTGCAGAGACTGCTGTCCCATCTGCACCATCGGAGTTAGGGGTGCTGTCCCCCTGTGGTTGGGGAGAGAAACCGGTTGTCTCCTCTCCCTTCAAGGTACACTGCCGCTGGGGAATGAAGACGATGCTCTTCTCTCCCTGCAAAACATACTGCCGCTGGGGAGCAGGACCGACTGTCCCTACTCCCTGAAAATCTGGCTGCTGTTGAGGATCTGGGCTGACTGCCCAGCATGCCTGTATGGCCAGTGGAGAGACCTCGGTCCCATCTCCACTGTTGTGGGGCTTACTGTCTCCCCTTGGTACGTTAAGCTGCTGCTGGGGAGAGGGGGTAACAAGCTTCTCTCCCATACATACTTCCAGCCGCTGGGGAGGGCGACCGTCTCCGCTCCCAATACAGTGTCCTGCTGCTGGGGAAAGGAGAATGGGCTCTCTATTCCCTGCTGGACACTCTGCCGCTGGGGTGGGAGGATAAAGCTCTCCTCTCCCAATAAAACCCTCTGCTGCTGGGGGACAGGACCGACTGTCTCTGCCCCCTGTAACTCAGCCTGCTGCTGGGGAATGGAGACTGGGCTCCGAATTCCCTGCAGGACCGGTGGAGAGACCTCGGTCCCACCTCCACCGGCCACCTGGGGTTCTTCCCAGTAAACCTCCACAATATTCTCCCAGCTGAAGGGCTCTGGACCTGGGTCTGCCACCCAGCTCTCCGGCAGTGTATATTGGGTCCGAATTGAGCTGAGGAAGTATTGGTAATCCTGCTCCAGCTCCCACTCCATTGTCACTAGAGATGCCAGGTCTTGTCTCACCTCTCTCACTGTAGCCCAATCATGCATAGCCTCCCTGTAGTCATAGATATCCCAGAACCTGGACTCTCCAGCATCTCCGAACTCCGGTTCTGCAAAGGACTCAAACAACAGGCCAGGGCCATCATAATCCTCACCCTCGGGTCTGTCGTGCTCAGCCATCCAGGGGGAGTGCCGAACCACATACCACCAGAGTGCCTTGTAGGCGTTGTCTAGCCAAAGCTCCTTCCATACCAGGCTCTCGAGTTCTATCACCCACTCATCCAGGGGCTGTTCTCTCAGAAGGGGCATTCGCAGGGTCACTCGCATCCGCCACTGCTGCTCCTCACTGTGGAGACTCTCGCCCGCCGACGATGTACATCTTCCAGGGCCTCATGCCAGAAGCCTTTCCGGACTGCATCTCTCCCGTCCGGGTAATCCTCTTACTCATAGTGGAATGCTGTCCGAAGACTAGCCGATTCCATCCTGCTGTAGCCAGGGGCGCTGTACGGATACTAGCGTTGCCCTCAATATGCTCCACGAATGGTGTCTCCGAGCTGCTTCTCCTCACACTAGGATGCCATCCCACTGCTTGCCACCAATGTAACGAATCTCCTGGCACCCCGACTGGGTACCTCCGTCGATGGATACTCCTAGCGCTTCCCGAGGACTCCAAGCACTCCACTCAACACCGTAAGCACTGCAGACCCCACGAACCACCGAAGCTTGGTTGAGGTCTCGCCGTCTCCTACCCACCCTGAACCTACGACAAGGCTCCAGGCTCCAGTGGGTGAACCTCTCTTCCTTCAGAGAGCGATGCAGGAACAAGTAACTGGAACAAGCTCTTACAAGAGCTAGTAGTTATAACCAGGGGAGTATAGCAAATCTTCAGCGTATAGCAATCCCCAGTGTCGATCAGTTACCCAAACACCAGCCTCAACATGATGAAGGGAAAAACAGGAACTCTTTATTGAACACACAGCATTGACTTATATACACATGACATACTGAGGACATGACATAGCAGCCAATCCTGTACAGTTTAAACACAAAACTAACCCTATTCAACAAACACAATGGCATTGTCTGTGACGCAATTAACAAACCCACTGGCATTGTCTGCGACGCAATTAACAAACACACTGGCATTGTCTTTGACGCAATCAACAATGAACATGCAAACAGATATCTTCACCCCCTCCATAATGAATGAATGGGAAGAGCAGACACATGTGATGGCATTATCTCCTGAGTGTATCATAGGAGTTGGCTGCTATTATAATCAACTATCTTAATCCCATCACTAACACAATCAGTGAGTTAACCCATTTTGTGTTGCTGAATCCACACCATGCCTTTTTAATGGGCAATAGGAAATATGTGGCATATAAATTACACACATAAATCAGGGTTCATAGTTCCTTGTAACCCCAAAAGGTCTGAGGGGGTCTCCATAGTTCCCGGTCCATAGTCTGAAGGAAGGAGGCTGGCCCTCAGGCTTCTCCAGCAGCCCCAGTGACGATTCAGTTCGTCACACAAACCATGGTGTGACCCTTTGTTAAAAGTTAAAAACACCTTGTTCAAATATCAAAAGTGTTCAATGTGTGGGTGAACCTACAACTGCCATATACCAAGCGCCACATGTGCAGCAAAATTCAGACCGGGCCATCATACAGGTTGTTTTAAAAAAAAAATGTAGAACAGAATGTGGGTAGCTGGTAAGACCCAGAGTGCTCTTGTCTTTATGAAGAATGTCAGTCATGATTGTGATTGATAGCCAAATCTATAAAAGATACAGAAAAAGAAAATGTTAAAAACAACTCAGCTTGGTTGTTTTATACACATGTTAACCATACCCAACATAGGGACTACGGACAACACGGTACACGGGGAGAGACACCACTAATCCACCCTAAAGTCAACATTTAGGCCATTAGGCCTCAAGGTCTTCAAAGTAAAAATCCAAAATGGCTCTCACTTTTTGAGGAGAGACTTCCTATCTCCACCACGCCTGCCCATTTGTATCTGCTCTAGTAAGCGGAACCTGAGATCTTTTTCCGAGTGCCCCGCCTCCTTAAAATGCTTGGAGACTGGCAAATCAATTTTTTTTTTTCTGATGGAGTATCGATGCTGATTTAACCGTGTCTTAACGTCCCACGTGGTCTCACCAACATACCACCTCCCGCAGGGACATGATAGTAGGTAGACCACGTAGGACGAGTCACACGTCAAATACTGCGTGATTTTGATAGTTTTGTTTGTCGTTGGATATTGGAACGAATCCCCCCTCAACATAAGGCAACAATTTACACAATGATGACATGGGTAGCAGCCAGTCCGCGTGGAGCCACATAGTGCCCTCACACTGGTCCTGCCGCTGCCCACATCAGACTTCACCAACCTATCACCTAGGTTACGCCATCTCCGATACCAGAATAGTGAAGGTGTATGGAACTCCTCAATCTGGGGAAAACTATTCCCTATCACCTTCCAGTGTTTTCTGATGACAGTGCTTTTAATATACACTATGTAATGTGCGCACCTGTATTTTGTAATGATCAATTATATTTTTTCATGTATGTTCACAACATATCATGTATTTGATTATATAGCACTGCAAATTTATTTTATTTATGTACTTTGCACACTGATGTTGAGTATTTTTCGGGTTTTTCGGGTTCGTATTTTTCGGGTTCGTACCGAATTTTGGTGTGTTCGTGACACGGACCCGAACATTTTTGTAAAAGTTCGGGTTCGGTGTTCGGCGCTTTCTTGGTGCTTTTTGAAAGGCTGCAAAGCAGCCAATCAACAAGCGTCATGCTACTTGCCCCAAGAGGACATCACAGCCATGCCTACTATTGGCATGGCTGTGATTGGCCAGTGCAGCATGTGACCCAGCCTCTATTTAAGCTGGAGTCACGTAGCGCCGCACATCACTCTGCTCTGATCAGTGTAGGGATAGGATGCAGCTGCTGCTGTTAGGGAGAGATTAGGCAGTGATTTACTTACTGAAGTGATCGATATACAGCTGTGTATCATACAACCTCTGCTATTCAATTGCTCACTGTTTTAAGGCTGCCCAGAGCGTTTTTCAGTCACTTTTTTCTGGGGTGATCGGCGGCCATTTTGTGTCTTGTGGTGCGCCAGCACAAGCTGCCACCAAGTACATTTAACCATCAATAGTGTGTTGTTGTTTTTTTGCTATATCCTACATCAGGGGCTTGGCTGTGCTTGCTATTTTATTGAGGGGTAAAATACAATTGCCAAAATAGCAGTACCCTAAATCTGGTGTTTCAGCTGTGGCTAGCCAATTGTAATACTGTCTGCTGTCTGGCAAAGGATATATTTTGTTCTGGGTTGAAATACAATTCCCAACTTAGCAATTCCCTAAATAATTGTTTTCTGCTGTATCAGGCCAAGTTTAAATCTATCCATAAAAGGGTATATTAGATTAAAGGTGCGGATAGGGTCATTCTCAATAACTTCAAACGCTACCGTGCATCACCAAGTCTAATTCTGTCCGTAAACGTATACCTGTCATCCACCGCCTAAAAACTAGGCCTACAATTTATATTCAGCTAAATCTGTGGTTACTGCTGTGCCTGGCAAAGTTATTTAGTGTCTGCCAAAGCACAGTTTTTGTTCTGGGTTGAATACAATTCCCAACTTAGCAATTCCCTAAATAATTGTTTTCTGCTGTATCAGGCCAAGTTTAAATCTATCCATAAAAGGGTATATTAGATTGAAGGTGCGGATAGGGTCATTCTCAATAACTTCAAACGCTACCGTACGTCACCTAGTCTAATTCTGTCCGTAAACGTATACCTGTCATCCACCGCCTAAATACTAGGCCTACAATTTATATTCAGCTAAATCTGTGGTTACTGCTGTGCCTGTATTAGTGTAATACGGTACCTAAGTAGATAGCTAGATAGTGTTAGGTGCCTGTAAAAAAAGGCCTGAATTTGAATTCAATACATTGGGCCAAATAATTTTTTTATTATTGTGGTGAACGGTAACAATGAGGAAAACATCTAGTAAGGGACGCGGACGCGGACATGGTCGTGGTGGCGTTAGTGGACCCTCTGGTGCTGGGAGAGGACATGGCCTCACGTCCTAGTGTACCAACTACCTCAGGTCCCAGTAGACGCCATAATTTACAGCGATATTTGGTGGGGCCCAATGCCGTTCTAAGGATGGTAAGGCCTGAGCAGGTACAGGCATTAGTCAATTGGGTGGCCGACAGTGGATCCAGCACGTTCACATTATCTCCCACCCAGTCTTCTGCAGAAAGCACACAGATGGTGCCTGAAAACCAAGCCCATCAGTCTATCACATCACCCCCATGCATATCAGGGAAACTGTCTGAGCCTCAAGTTATGCAGCAGTCTCTTATGCTGTTTGAAGACTCTTCTGGCTGGGTTTCCCAAGGGCATCCACCTAGCCCTTCCCCAGCGGTGGAAGACATAGAATGCACTGACGCACAACCACTTATGTTTTCTGATGATGAGGACATGGGAATACCTCCTCAGCACGTCTCTGATGATGAAACACAGGTGCCAACTGCTGCGTCTTTCTGCAGTGTGCAGACTGAACAGGAGGTCAGGGAGGAAGACTGGGTGGAAGACGATGCAGGGGATGATGAGGTCCTAGACCCCACATGGAATGAAGGTCGTGCCACTGACTTTCAGAGTTCGGAGGAAGAGGCAGTGGTGAGACCGAGCCAACAGCGTAGCAAAAGAGGGAGCAGTGGGCAAAAGCAGAACACCCGCCGCCAAGAGAGTCCGCCTGCTACTGGCCACCGCCATCTGGGACCGAGCACCCCAAAGGCAGCTTCAAGGAGTTCCCTGGCATGGCAGTTCTTCAAACAATGTGCTGACGACAAGACCCGAGTGGTTTGCACGCTGTACCATCAGAGCCTGAAGCGAGGCATTAACGTTCTGAACTTTAGCACAACCTGCATAACCAGGCACCTGCATGCAAAGCATGAACTGCAGTGGAGTAAACACCTTAAAAACAAGGAACTCACTCAGGCTCCCCCTGCTACCTCTTCTGCTGCTGCCTCGGCCTCTTCCTCCGCCTCTGAAGGAATGTTGGCACCTGCCGCCCAGCAAACAGAGGATGTAGCACCAACACCACCACCTCCGTCACCAAGCATCTCAACCATGTCACACTGCAGCGTTCAGCTCTCCATCTCACAAACATTTGAGAGAAAGCGTAATTCCCACCTAGCCACCCTCGATCCCTGGCCCTGAATGCCAGCATTTCTAAACTACTGGCCTATGAAATGCTGTCATTCAGGCTGGTGGACACAGACAGCTTCAAACAGCTCATGTCGCTTGCTGTCCCACAGTATGTTGTTCCCAGCCGCCACTACTTCTCCAAGAGAGCCGTGCCTTCCCTGCACAACCAAGTATCCGATAAAATCAAGTGTGCACTGCGGAGCAAGGTCCACCTAACCACAGATACGTGGACCAGTAAGCGCGGCCAGGGACGCTATATCTCCCTAACTGCACACTGGGTAAATGTAGTGGCTGCTGGGCCCCAGGCGAAGAGCAGTTTGGCGCACGTCCTTCCGCCGCCAAGGATCGCAGGGCAACATTCTTTGCCTCCTGTAGCCTCCTCCTCCTACTCGGCTTCCTCCTCCTCTTCTTCCACCTGCTCATCCAGTCAGCCACACACCTTCACCACCAACTTCAGCACAGCCCGGGGTAAACGTCAGCAGGCCATTCTGAAACCCATATGTTTTGGGGGACAGGCCCCACACCGCGCAGGAGTTGTGGCGGGGTATTGAACAACAGACCGACGAGTGGTTGCTGTCCCGGCTGAGCCTCAAGCCCGGCCTGGTGGTGTGTGATAATGGCGCGAAATCTCGTCGCAGCTCTGGACTAGCCGTTTGAACGCACATCCCTTGCCTGGCGCATGTGCTGAATTTGGTGGTGCAGAAGTTCATTCACAACTACCCCGACATGTCAGAGCTGCTACATAAAGTGCGGTCCGTCTGTGCGCGCTTCCGGCGTTCACATCCTGCCGCTGCTCGCCTGTCTGCGCTACAGCGTAACTTCGGCCTTCCCACTCACCGCCTCATATGCGACGTGCCCACCAGGTGGAACTCCACCTTGCACATGCTGGACAGACTGTGCGAGCAGCAGCAGGCCATAGTGGAGTTTCAGCTGCAGCACGCACGGGTCAGTCGCACTGCGAAACAGCACCACTTCACCACCAATGACTGGGCCTCCATGCGAGACCTGTGTTTCGAGTACTCCACCAACATGGCCAGTGGCGATGACGCCTTCTATGTCTCCTTGAGAAAACACTTAGGGCGATGATGGAAGAGGAGGTGGCCCATGAGGAGGAGGAGGAAGAGGGGTCATTTTTAGCACTTTCAGGCCAGTCTCTTAGAAGTGACTCAGAGGGAGGTTTTTTGCAACAGCAGAGGCCAGGTACAAATGTGGCCAGACAGGGCCCACTACTGGAGGACGGGGAGGACGATGAGGTGGAGGAGGATGAGGATGAAGCATGTTCACAGCGGGGTGGCACCCAACGCAGCTCGGGCCCATCACTGGTGCGTGGCTGGGGGGAAACGCAGGACGATGACGATACGTCTCCCACAGAGGATAGCTTGTCCTTACCTCTGGGCAGCCTGGCACACATGAGCGACTACATGCTGCAGTGCCTGCGCAACGACAGCAGAGTTGCCCACATTTTAACGTGTGCGGACTACTGGGTTGCCACCCTGCTGGATCCCCAGTACAAAGACAATGTGCCCACCTTACTTCCTGCACTGGAGCGTGATAGGAAGATACGCGAGTACAAGCGCACGTTGGTAGACGCGCTACTGAGAGCATTCCCAAATGTCACAGGGGAACAAGTGGAAGCCCAAGGCGAAGGCAGAAGAGGAGCAAGAGGTCGCCAATGCAGCTGTGTCACGGCCAGCTCCTCTGAGGGCAGGGTTAGCATGGCAGAGATGTGGAAAAGTTTTGTCAACACGCCACAACTAACTGCACCACCACCTGATACGGAACGTGTTAGCAGGAGGCAACATTTCACTAACATGGTGGAACAGTACGTGTGCACACCCCTCCACGTACTGACTGATGATTCGGCCCCATTCAACTTCTGGGTCTCCAAATTGTCAACGTGGCCAGAGCTAGCCTTTCATGCCTTGGAGGTGCTGGCCTGCCCGGCGGCCAGCGTTTTGTCTGAACGTGTATTCAGCACGGCAGGGGGCGTCATTACAGACAAACGCAGCCGCCTGTCTACAGCCAATGTGGACAAGCTGACGTTCATAAAAATGAACCAGGCATGGAACCCACAGGACCTGTCCATCCCTTGTGCAGATTATACATTTATAACTACCTCCCCTTAACCATATATTATTGTACTCAAGGGCACTTCCTCATTCAATCCTCTTTTTATTTTCATTTTACCATTATATTGCGGGGCAACCCAAAGTTGAATGAACCTCTCCTCTGTCTGGGTGCCTGGGCCTAAAAATATCTGTCAGTGGCCTGTTCCAGTGGTGGGTGACATGAAGCCTGATTCTCTGCTATGACATGAAGCCAGATTCTCTGCTATGGGACCTCTCTCCTCTGTCTGGGTGCCGGGGCCAAAACATATCTGACAGTGGCCTGTTCCAGTGTTGGGTGACGTGAAGCCTGATTCTCTGCTATGACATGAAGCCTGAATCTCTGCTATGGGACCTCTCTCCTCTGTCTGGGTGCCGGGGCTTAAACATATCTGACAGTGGCCTGTTCCAGTGTTGGGTGACGTGAAGCCTGATTCTCTGCTATGACATGAAGCCTGAATCTCTGCTATGGGACCTCTCTCCTCTGTCTGGGTGCCGGGGCCTAAAAATATCTGACAATGGCCTGTTCCAGTGGTGGGTGACATGAAGCCTGATTCTCTGCTATGACATGAAGCCTGATTCTCTGCTATGGGACCTCTCTCCTCTGTCTGGGTGTCGGGGCCTAAAAATATCTGACAGTGGCCTATTCCAGTGTTGGGTGACGTGAAGCATAATTCTCTGCTATGACATGAAACCTGATTCTCTGCTATGGGACCTCTCTCCTCTGTCTGGGTGCCGGGGCCTAAACATATCTGACAGTGGCCTGTTCCAGTGTTGGGTGACGTGAAGCCTGAATCTCTGCTATGGGACCTCTCTCCTCTGTCTGGGTGCCGGGGCCTAAAAATATCTCACAATGGCCTGTTCCAATGGTGGGTGACATGAAGCCTGATTCTCTGCTATGACATGAAGCCTGATTCTCTGCTATGGGACCTCTCTCCTCTGTCTGTGTGCCGGGGCCTAAAAATATCTGACAGTGGCCTGTTCCAGTGTTGGGTGACGTGAAGCATGATTCTCTGCTATGACATGAAGCCAGATTCTCTGGCTATGGGACCTCTCTCCTCTGTCTGGGTGCTGGGGCCAAAACATATCTGACAGTGGCCTGTTCCAGTGTTGGGTGACGTGAAGCCTGATTCTCTGCTATGACATGAAGCCTGAATCTCTGCTATGGGACCTCTCTCCCTCTGTCTGGGTGCCGGGGCCTAAAAATATCTGACAAAGGCCTGTTCCAGTGGTGGGTGACATGAAGCCTGATTCTCTGCTATGACATGAAGCCTGATTCTCTGCTATGGGACCTCTCTCCTCTGTCTAGGGTGCCGGGCCTAAAAATATCTGACAGTGGCCTGTTCCAGTGGTGGGCAACATGAAGCCCTGATTCTCTGCTATGACATGAAGCCAGATTCTCTGCTATGGGACATCTCTCCTCTGTCTGGGTGCGAGGGGCCTAAAAATATCTGACAATGGCCTGTTCCAGTGTTGGGTGACGTGAAGCCTGATTCTCTGCTATGACATGAAGCCTGATTCTCTGCTATGGGACCTCTCTCCTCTGTCTGGGTGCCGGGGCCTAAACATATCTGACGTGGCCTGTTCCAGTGTTGGGTGACGTGAAGCCTGATTCTCTGCTATGACATGAAGCCTGATTCTCTGCTATGGGACTCTCTCCTCTGTCTGGGTGCCGGGCCTAAACATATCTGACAGTGGCCCTGCTTTCCAGTGTTGGGTGACGTGAAGCCTGATCTCTGCTAGGACATGAAGCCTGAATCTCTGCTATGGGACCTCTCTACTCTGTCTGGGTGCCGGGGCCTAAAAATATCTGACAATGCTTGTTCCAATGGTGGGTGACATGAAGCCTGTTCTCTGCTATTGACATGAAGCCTGATTCTCTGCTATGGACCTCTCTCCTCTGTCTGGGCCTAAAAATATCTGACAGTGGCCTGTTCCAGTGTTGCGGTGACGTGAAGCATGATTCTCTGCTTTGACATGAAGCCTGATTCTCTGCTATGGACCTCTCTCCTCTGTCTGGGTGCCGGGGCCTAAACATATCTGACAGTGGCCTGTTCCAGTGTTGGGTGACGTGAAGCCTGATTCTCTGCTATGACATGAAGCCTGAATCTCTGCTATGGGACCTCTCTCCTGTGTCTGGGCTGTCGGGGCCTAAAAATATCTGACAGTGTCCTGTTCCGTGATTGGGTGACGAGTGAAGCCTGATTCTCTACTATGGGACCTATCTCCAATTGATATTGGTTAATTTTTTATTTATTTAATTTTTATTTTTATTCATTTCCTATCCTCATTTGTTTGCAGGGGATATACCATACATTTTGCTGCCTTTTGCAGCCCCTCTAGCCCTTTCCTGGGCTGTTTTACAGCCTTTTTAGGCCCGAAAAGTTCGGGTCCCCATTGACTTCAATGGGGTTCGGGTTCGGGGCGAAGTTCGGGTCGAGTTCGGATCCCGAACCCCGAACAATTTCCGGGGAAGTTCGGCCGAACTTCTCGAACATCCAGGTGTTTCACTCAACTCTAATATTGAGATCTTTTGTATGTTCCAAATGTTTATTATTATGAATTTTGTTCACTTTTGTACTTGATTGATTTATTGTGTTATGAATTGACACACCTATATATACTTTGGTTGTAACACATGTGCATATAGCTTGAGAAAGACCACAACAAGCCGTTGAAACGTCTCTGCTACATGACACTGGGTGAATAAACCGCACGTGTTTCTTTGAATTCCATGGTGTGCTGCTGGCTTTTTTCGCCGTATTGAATTAGATCGTGGTGCTGGTTCACATTGGCCTGATTTTGCACCCTACCAAGAAAGTGTGCTGCATCTTCATTTTCCATTTTTATATAAATATATAGGGATAAAATTATGACATAATAATGGATATATAAATAAATGAATATACACTGCTCAAAAAAATAAAGGGAACACTTAAACAACACAATGTAACTCCACAATGTGACGTCCACAGGTGGGGGTTGTGCTTACAGCCCAACACTGTGCTGGACGTTTGGCATTTGCCAGAGAACACCAAGATTGGCAAATTCGCCACTGGCGCCCTGTGCTCTTCACAGGATGAAAGCAGGTTCACACTGAGCACATGTGACAGACGTGACAGAGTCTTGAGACGCCGTGGGAGAATGTTCTGCTGCCTGCAACATCCTCCAGCATGACCGGTTTGGCATTGGGTCAGTAATGGTGGTGGGGTGGCATTTCTTGGAGGGCCGCACAGCCTCCATGTGCTCGCAGAGGTAGCCTGACTGCCATTAGGTACCGAGATGAGATCCTCAGACCCTTGTGAGACCATATGCTGATGTGGTTGGCCCTGGGTTCCTCCTAATGCAAGACAATGCTAGACCTCATGTGGCTGGAGTGTGTCAGCAGTTCCTGCAAGAAGAAGGCATTGATGCTATGGACTGGCCCGCCCGTTCCCCAGACCTGAATCCAATTGAGCACATCTGGGACATCATGTCTCGCTCTATCCACCAACGTCACGTTGCACCACAGACTGTCCAGGAGTTGGCAGATGCTTTAGTCCAGGTCTGGGAGGAGATCCCTCAGGAGACCGTCCGCCACCTCATCAGGAGCATGCACAGGCGTTGTAGGGAGGTCATACAGGCACGTGGAGGCCACATACACTACTGAGCTCATTTTGAATTGTTTTAAGGACATTACATCAAAGTTGGATCAGCCTGTAGTGTGTTTTTCCACTTTAATTTTGAGTGTGACTCCAAATCCAGACCTCCATGGGTTGAAAAATTTGATTTCCATTTTTTTTTTTGTGTGATTTTGTTGTCAGCACATTCAACTATGTAAAGAACAAAATATTTCAGAAGAATATTTAATTAATTCAGATCTAGGATGTGTTATTTTTGTGTTCCCTTTATTTTTTTGAGCAGTATATATATACATATGATGATTATATACACACACACACACACAAATATATACACATATATAAACACACACATATATACATATATATATATATATATATATATAGAGATGAAAAAACGGACAGCACTCCAAGTAAAAGCTAGTGGTGTTTATTCACCCATGTGGATGGCAACGTTTCAGCTCATACAAGAGCCTTTTTCAAGCAATATATATACACATACATGCATACACACAACCCTACATACATAAAAATAATGACATATATGGTCACATGACGAAAATCAAAAGCGTAAAAAAGAAAAAAGAAACAAGGTTATCCAAACTCTATCAAGGCCTAAGGGGAACCTGACGCCGAATAGAGGTTATGAGGCTGACTCAGGACAGTCCTATCTCCATAATGATTCACCACAACTCATTCCGAGAGTCAAGCGTGAAATTACCTGCTTGCTACCAGATGAACTTTCAGAAAAACTTACCACCACTCCTAACGGTACTTGGATGGACATTGGAGTTATTAACATTGATGACAATGCAGTCGTATCCAGAACCGATATTCTACGACTAAGTAAGGACTTTGCGACAATGTAAAGAAGTAAAGAAGATAATAAAGTAACATGCGGCACTCACCGAAGTTGCGAATATGTATCTCTTTATTCTTCCTTCTTGAGGACAATAACAGACGGGGTGCTGGGGCGGACAAACTATTGCAGATTATAGCGGCTACGGCCGTTTCGCGCGTACTATCGCGCTTCTTCTGCCCGCTTTAGGCGTCATCGGCAATGTTGCGCTTTATAGAGGTGGCGCCCTGCAGCCGGAGCCATCAGCAACAGCTGTGCGCCGCAGGTTAGTAACGTTAAAACCATACATGTGGAAAAGACAATGATTAATTCAGTGCCAATGATTAATTCAATCTTCATAGTCATATTAACATACTAATATAATACGCATCGCTGTACAGTGGTGTTACTAATTCATCTAACATATGGATGCAATCGCTGTACAAGAGGGAGTCCAGCTCTCCAGGGGTTCAAAAATCTTAAACTATCAAAGCTCAACAAAAATGGATATCTTAACTTCAAATCTTAAAGGAATACGGACATGTAATTTCTGTCATTCAGCCCCGCTGCTCCGGTGGCTCTAGTAAGTAAAATCCACCTAGCTTCCCTCTGCAGGAGCAGCCGGTGCCGATCCCCTCCCCTAGGGATGGGTCGGACCTGTTCCACTCCCGCAAAGGAAAGACAGCGCGGACGACCACCATGCGTGGCTCTGATATGTTCAATCAAGCGGGAACATCCCCTACCTGAACGAATTGAATTGACATGTTCTCGTATTCGCTCAAAAAGTGGACGGATTGTTTTGCCAATGTAAAATCTCTTACATGGACAGAAAACAACATAAATGACATAGGGTGTGCTGCACGTAATAAAATCCCGCACTACGTGTTTAACTCCTCCTATCTGTAACCACTTACTACATACATTTAATGCGCAAAAAGAGCAATGCCCACACTTATAGTTTCCTCTTGATTTTTTACTCGTTAGCCAAGTCTCCGCCTGGGATTTGCGGAGTACACCATTATAAACTTATCTTTAAGAGTTGGACACTTTATGAACGTGACCAATGGTCGCTGGCTAGAGAGATTGCTCAAAGCTAGATCCCCTTTCAACAGATCCCAGTTTTCATTTATGACCCGCTTAATAATATCTGCAGTGGGACTATATTTAAATGCGAAGGCAAAGCGAGATTGTTCAATTTGCCTGTCCCTCTCAACCAGCAATGAGTCGCGATCAAGTGCAGCTGCCCTCCGTAGGGCCGCTGAGACTGTTCTCGGCGGGTAGCCCCGATCCAGTAGCTGGCTACTAAGCTCATTCGCCTGTCTGTAAAATCCGGCGTCAGTGTCGTTGATCCTCCGCAAATCAACGACACTGACGCCGGATTTTACAGACAGGCGAATGAGCTTAGTAGCCTGCTACTGGATCGGGGCTACCCACCGAGAACAGCGGATGAAAGCTGGCCTGGTGGAGCAGCGAGTTAGTCGCTGTGGGCTTGCGGAAGCCCGTGGTGTGTAATACACCATCCTTTGCTGTAACGCGCACATCCAGAAAGTCAAGCGACTCACCCCCAAAATTGACAGTGAATCGCATGTTCATTCGGTTGCGCGTGTTAAGGTAATCCACAAACTTGTGGCACGACTCCTCGCCGCCCGACCAGACCAGAAAAATTTAATTGACATAGCGTAAAAATAAATGTATAAACCGCAGAAAGAGGTTACCACAACTCATTACGAGAGTCAAGCGAGAAATTACCTGCTTGCTACCAGATGAACTTTCAGAAAAACTTACCACCACTCCTAACGGTACTTGGATGGACATTGGAGTTATTAACACTGATGACAATGCAGTCGTATCCAGAACCGATATTCTAAGACTAAGGACTTTATTCGCAATGAAATAGACGGGTATCTCCTGTCTATCTTAATCTAGGACTTATACCATGAGGACTTAGACTCTCTCTCAAACACACATTTTTTGATGACAAGATTTTTTGTGAAAAATGGCTTAAAAATAGTGATGATTGTTCTCTTAATTTTATGAAAATCTTAATCACAAAACGGAAACAGATATGTACGAATCTTGTCACCAAACGTAATCTTATCCTTAATTCACCAATCGAGAGGCAGGATATAGCAACTAAGACCTCCCATGTACATTCTGAACGAACCAATTTGAGAAGATTCGAGTATAATGAGGTCCTCAACAAATGTAATAAACTCCGCCGTGATTTGCTGGATTATAAGGAATGTTTGGTTCGAGTATGGGAAAGGAAAAAAAATATTAGTGGTGGGAATAAAATTGTAATTATACATTTTATTTTTACTTATATTTCCAATATACGACATCGGCCACCCAATTCTTGTTTGAGCCAGAACCTTTTATCTTCCCATCACGTTAGACCGGTCAACACAAGGATTGTGTATAATAGTAGGATTTATCCTAAACATAATACTAGCCAGAATCGCCATGTTCCATCCAATAAGAATCCAAATCCAAATATTAATGACAGTACACTCACTAAGACTAGGACCAACAAGAATCATCAAGCATCTGGCCCTTCTAATTTTCATGCAATGGGTCCAGGGTCATCATTGTCCCTCTGTCTGAGCGCCTCTTCCACCACTGAGGTTGAGTCTACTATACCTCCTACTACATTAAGGTCACAGGTTTTATCAACAGATGGAATTGTATCTCACTCTTTAGAGTTCATCCCTCCACCACCTCTGTCATCTGTCAGAGGAACTAATTCTCAATCACAGGCCTCAATAGACTCCCCGTTAGCTTCATTGAATCTGTCTGATTCCAATACCTCTAAATCATTAGAGCCACTCACCAATCTGTCCGTTTATTCTTCACCTCAGGCATCCTCAATTCCTCTTTCCCCTGATAGTTCTTCTCATCCATTTAATATTTCTACGCATTCTGTTTCATCTGTTAGTCCTGAAGTTTTTTTTAGCTCTACCTACGAACCTCTCAGATAACTCTTCTTTTTTAGAACAGGTTTCCCCGACCATCAACAAGGGACCTTTGATATTACCGACCAGGAAAATACTGACCAGTTTTTTAGCCTTAAGCCCACTACTAAGACCCACCTTCTCCACCCAGGACACCTAACACCACCCCTCAATCACTCAAGACAACACACTTTTACAAGAAGAAAAAAAGATCAAACGTAGACCTAGAGGACGCAGGGGAAGTGGAAAACACTGCCCCAGTCAACAAAAAAATAAAACCAAGAAAACAAACCCTGAACATAAGAAAGTAAATAGTGTTGCTTAGGCTACTTTCACACTAGCGTTCGGGTGTCCGCTCGTGCGCACCGTTTGAAGGGGCTCACGAGCGGCCCCGAACGCATCCGTCTGGCCCCAATGCATTCTCAGTGGAGGCGGATCCACTGAGAATGTATCCGCCTGCCAGCGCTCAGCCTCCGCTCCGCTCAGTGAGCGGACACCTGAACGCTGCTTGCAGCGTTCGGGTGTCCGCCTGGCCGTGCGGAGGCGAGCGGATCCGTCCAGACTTACAATGTAAGTCAATAGGGGCGGATCCGCTTGAAGATGACACCATATGGCTCAATCTTCAAGCGGATCCGTTCCCCATTGACTTACAATGTAAAGTCTGAACGGATCCGCTCAGACAACTTTCACACTTAGAAAATTTTCTAAGTTTTAATGCAGACGCATCCGTTCTGAACGGATGCGAACGTCTGCATTATCGGAGCGGATCCGTCTGATGAAACATCAGACGGATCCGCTCCGAACGCTAGTGTGAAAGTAGCCTTATAACCCTATAGATTTTGAAAGAAAACTAGGAATCTCTAATCTATCGAAACATAATTTAACAAGGAAGGAAATTGGATTACTGGGCAATGGACTCTCTTTCTGTCCAACTAATCAACCCAATCTATTTGAATTGTTTGTCGACTTGAATCAATTTATACGTAAACTAACTTTACATCGACATTTTACCACCAAAAACTCCATACAAGATTTGGGTATCACAATTGCCACCACAATTTCTTCCTCTGACAGTTCTAATGCTATTACCGCTTTACATGCACAAGCTATCGCTGTTACGACACCATCATCAGATTTCAATAGTGATTACTTTCTTGGCACACAATCCATAGATCATGCTAGCTCTGTATTGAGTAGTGGAGTGGTGGTCTTACCATCTATCAATATGGTCTGTGATTCTCAACAGACCCCTATAATTTCAAATGTTAAGATTAAATCTTCTTTTTTCCCTCTCGAAAGTAGAGGAGCCCATATTGAAAGTTTTTTCAATATGGTAAAGTCAGACTTCAGAGAGAGGCTTTCATCCACGCCCACCAACCCCACCACTAATAGTAACTTAAATCCTGAACTTTCAAATGCTCTTAGGTCTCTTGCACAGAGAAAAGACATTGTTATTGAAAGCGCCGATAAAGGCGGAGGCAGTAGGATTCTTCCTACTATCTGGCAGAATCATTATGTATCCTCTCGGATAGTGATTATTATCGAACTTTATCATATGATCCAACTAATGATTATAAAAAGAGTCTAGCATATCTTATTGACGAGGGTTTCAGTCAAGGTATTATTAATAAGAAAGAACGTGGTTTTTTAAAAACATCGCATCTCACTTTAACATGGTTTTACTTTCTACCTAAAGTGCATAAATCCTTGACCAATCCCCCGGGGAGACCCATCATTTCTGTCGTTGTGTCATTAACATCCACTTTATCAGATTATATTGATAGCTTATTACAAAAATATGTTTTACAGCTGCCGTATTTTTTGCGTGACACCTCGCATCTGATTACCACTTTAAATCCTTTTGTTTGGCAGGATACCTACTATTGGGCCACATTAGATATTACTTCCCTTTACAGTAACATTTCCCATACCTTGGGCCTCCGTGCAATAGATCAAAAACTTAGCTCAGACCCTTTGATGCCGAATGTTCAGAAATCCTTTGTCTTGGATTCTATACAATTTATACTCCATCATAATTATTTTATATTTCAGGATGTAATTTATGAACAATATAAAAGGGACAGCAATAGGGACTAAATTTGCCCCAGCCTATGCAAAAATATTTAAGGGTGCGTTTGAGGAGGAACATGGCCTTCTATCACATCCTAATATTGTATTTTATAGAAGATATATAGACGATATCATCATGGTTTGGAATGGAGATTCGTCATCACTCACAGAATTCACCAAACAAATTAACGAAAACGACTGGAACATTACTCTCACGCTTGAACATCATCCCACTAAAGCTACCTTTCTAGACTTAGAACTATCAATAATGAAATTACCACTAAAACGCATTTTAAAAAAGTAGATATGAACAGCTATCTAAACTACAAAAGCTGCCATCACACTAAATGGCGGAATAATATACTCTATAGTCAAATGCGTAGAATTCCTACAACTATCCGTTCTGAAACAGAGATTTTTGAATAAAGGTTAACCGTGTAAACTAGTGAATGAATCGATGAAAAGGGCCCTTGAAATGTCTCAAACCGAAAGTCATAAAGGGTAAAAGAAAACTGTTGGTGAACAAGATGACACTAAACACTTTAATCTCAATTTCATCACTCACTATAAAACGCGGTATAATGATATTAGGAAAATCATGAATCAACACTGGAATGTTTTGTTAAAAGACCCCATCATAGGTACAACCATTCCTAAAACCTCTAAGCTCATTTTTAAGAGAGCCCAGACTCTGAAAAATATTCTGGCCCCATCCTGCCCTAAATTAACCAGTGGGGTTAGTAAAGCGACAACACAATTAAGCTTTAATCCTTCCAGGATTGGCTCGGAAAAGCTCAGTCCAAAAAGGTTTGGTTCCCACAAGTGTGGTGGAAAAAGGTGCATGTGCTGTGACATGATTAATGCTTGCGGCAAACAATTAACCCTACCCACCCTAGAGAACGCGTTATTCTAAAACATAATATGTCTTGCAGAACCACTAATATTGTTTATTTATTACAATGTCCCTCGAAATTTGTATATGTAGGTCGTACTACTCAGCCACTAAGGGAACACATGAACGAGCATCGCTCGAATATACGACAGAAAATTAATACACATAGCGTTTCCCGCCATTATGCCCTTCGTCACGACGGTGACCCTTCCTCTTTGTCAGTCACACCCTTAGAATGGGTCCCCTATTCTTTCCAGAAATAATGTAGGAAGGAAATGTTCTGGATTTTTAAATTAAACTCTCTTTCTCCGTTTGGTTTAACCACCTCCGGACCGCTGTACGCACAGACGCGTCCTGGAGGTGGTTGTTTCATTCCGAGTGGACGCGCCGGCGCGTCTTCTCGCGAGACGCGAGATTTCGGTCACAGCCGGCCCGCGCATGCGCATCGCGGGCCGGCAAAAGTTCGAGGAGAGTTGCATCAGCAACCTGCCAGCCAATGATCGTCGCTGGCAGGTTGCTGATTTTTAAAAAATCGAATCACAAACCAGATAACAGATCATATTAGTAAATATGATCTGTTATATGGCTTCTCTGCTCCTGTGCTGGTCCTTTTCGTCGGTTGGATCCAGCACAGGAGCAGACTTCACAGTGAGTACACCAAACAGCACACCTTAGCCCCAGATCACCCCCCTGCACCCCAATTAACCCTTTGATCACCCCTTTGATCGCCCCTGTCAATCACTAGTGAAAGGAAAAAAAGTGATCAGTGTAAACTGTCACTTTTTTTTTTTCACTGGTATTGGCTGTTAGGTTTTAGGGATAGTTTAGGCCCCTTGGTTAGGTAGTTAGCGTCAGTTAGCGCCCACCCCACCGCAGTCACTTTTATTCGCTGATTAGCGTATCGCTAATCAGCATTTGTACTTTTATAGTATCTGTAAGTGATCAAAACTGATCACGGTCAGATCTATAATAGTATTAGTGTCACTTTAGTTCGCCCTCCACCCAAAACGCAGTGTTTGCCCGATCAGGCCTGATCGGTCGCCCACACGTGCGTTCACCCACGCCCGCCCCCACTGCAGTGACAAAAAATTATTATTTTTTGTCACTGCACATTCACTTTACACGCACTGCGGCGATAAAAAAATCAGTTTTGATATTTTTTATCAACCGCAGCGGCCTCCGGTACTTCGCTAGCCTCCCCTTTGTAAGACAGGTTTGCTTTTTTTCTTGGGTAGTCTCAGGGAATACCCCTAAATTTAGTAGTCCAAAATGTCAAACAGGGGGTATTCTTCTGAAGAGGCCTACAGGATTCTGACCCAGTCGGATGAGGAGTGGGAACCCTCATCTGACGAATCTAGCGGGTCAGAATATGAACCTGTAGAAAGCAGTGGCTCTCTGACCCAAAGTTCGGACGAGGAGGTTGAGGTCCCTGGCAGCACCAGGCGTACCCGGCCCCGTGTCGCTAGACCACAGGTTACGCAGGATCCGCTTCAAGAGCAGCAGAGTGGGGCTGTCGCTGCCGGATCACGTGGTGAGGCATACACCAGCAGCGCAGCCCTTCCTGGACCTAGTACCAGCACTGCCGTACAACCTGGTGAAGTAGCGAGCACCAGAAGGGCAGTTGAAGCTGGTACGGTGGCACGTGCAGTAGTTACCCCGTCGCAGCCACCGCGCAGACAGGCCCGTAGACCCCCTAGAGTCCCTGAGGTGCTGGCAAACCCTGATTGGCAGTCACCAACTTCAGCCGCACCTGTAGTTCCCCCTTTCACCGCCCAGTCTGGAGTTCGGGTTGAGACGGCTCAAATCGCTTCGGCCCTGGGATTTTTTGAGCTGTTCTTGACTGCGGAGCTCTTGGACTTAGTCGTGGCAGAGACCAACCAATATGCCACACAATTTATAACCGCAAACCCCGGAAAGCTATTATGCCCAGCCTTTCCGGTGGAAACCAGTCCAAGTTTCCGAACTTAAAATTTTTCTGGGCCTTCTCCTCAACATGGGCCTGACAAAAAAGCATGAATTGCGGTCATATTGGTCCACGAACCCAATTCATCACATGCCCATGTTCTCTGCTGCTATGTCCAGGACACGATTTGAGACCATCCTGCGTTTTCTGCATTTAGCGACAACACCACCTCCCGTCCCAGAGGCCACCCAGCTTTTGACCGGCTCCACAAAATTCGGCCCCTCATAGACCATTTCAACCAGAAATTTGCAGATTTGTATACCCCTGAGCAAAACATCTGCGTAGACGAGTCCCTAATACATTTTACCGGGCGCCTTGGCTTCAAACAATACATCCCAAGCAAGCGTGCCCGGTATGGGGTCAAATTGTATAAGCTCTGTGAAAGGGCCACAGGCTATACCCACAAATTTCGGATCTATGAGGGAAAAGATCAGACCCTGGAGCCGGTCGGTTGCCCTGACTACCTGGGGAGCAGTGGGAAGACAGTCTGGGACTTGGTGTCACCCTTATTCGGCAAGGGGTACCATCTTTATGTGGACAATTTTTACACAAGTGTGGCCCTCTTTAGGCATTTGTTTCTAGAACGGATTTGCGCCTGTGGCACCGCGCGAACTAGTCGCGTGGGCTTCCCCCAACGGCTTGTAACCACCCGTCTTGCAAGGGGGGGAGAGGGCTGCCTTGTGTAACGAAGAACTGCTCGCGGTGAAATGGAGAGACAAGCGTGACGTTTACATGCTCTCCTCCATTCACGCAGACACGACAATCCAAATTGAAAGGGCAACCCGTGTCATTGAAAAGCCCCTCTCAGTCCACGACTATAATGCGCTCATGGGAGGGGTGGACTTCAATGACCAGATGTTGGCTCCCTATTTAGTTTCCCCGCAGAACCAGACGCTGGTATAAGAAGGTGTCTGTATATTTAATTCAATTGGCGCTGTACAATAGTTTTGTTCTCTACAGTAAGGCTGGGAGAACAGGATCCTTCCTCAAATTCCAGGAAGAGATCATCGCGAACCTCCTTTACCCAGGAGGTTCCGTGGCCCCATCCACCAGTGTAGTTAGCCGTCTACACGAGCGACATTTCCCCAGTGTCGTTGCTGGTACCTCAACCCAACCGCCACCCCCGAAAAAAATGTCGTGTCTGTAGCAGGAGTGGAATAAGGCGTGACACCCGCTATTTCTGTCCTGACTGCCCTGACCACCCTGCCCTATGCTTAGGTGAGTGTTTCCGGAAGTACCACACACAGGTACACCTAGCATAGGGATTGCATCTCACAGGACAGGCACACAGGGCTATTAGGGCCCTTTTACTCACAGCTGCTGCAAACCTCTCCTTTCACCTGGGATAAAGTGCATAACGTACTTCGCCACATCTTTGGGCGATTTGCGCTTTGCACATTGTCCCATGGGGAAGGAGAGGTTTGTTCTATAAAGGTAAAAAAAACTAAACAAAAAAAAAATTACCGGTAAGTAAAAAAGTTACAAAAAGTTAAAAAAAGTTAATATGTTCTGTTCTAAAGTTAATAAAGTTATTGCTTTGCGGCCTGGTTTTTTCTTTTTTGTTTTGTTTTTTTTTACCTTTCAGGTGGACCAACCGATCGACTAGCTGCAGCACTGATGTGCATTCGGACAGAAGCATTGTGCTGCTGTCAGATTACACGCAAGTCGGTGTATGCGGCGCTGCAAGACGAGATTTCTCCTCTGCAGTAAAAGATACGTTTGCCGAGGCATATGAGCTGAGGAGGTGGCGGTGTTCATATACTTTGGCAAACACTTTGTATATATAAAAAAAAAAATCCCGGCAATGATTTATTCATCCACATCGATTGATGTGAATGGAGAAATCGGGTTTGCCAGGGCATACGAGCTAAGTGGGCATGGATGTTGGGCGGAGCTCCTATGTCCTGGCAGACGCCTTTCCCCTCCTTTTTCTTTTTTTGGCAGAGATTTTTTCATCCACATTGATTGATGCGAATGAAGAAATCTGTGCCGTTCATTTTTTTCTTTCAGCCCAGAGGCTGAACGGAAAAAAAAAATCTCATTACCTGTATGCTCAATATAAGGAGAATAGCAGAAACTCCTAATGCTGGGCATACATGTAATGATTGCGGAGACCCTCAAATGCCAGGGCAGTACAAACACCCCACAAATAACACCATTTTGGAAAGAAGACACCCCAAGGTATTCGCTGAGGGGCATATTGAGTCCATGAAAGATTGAAATTTTTGTCCCAAGTTAGCGGAAAGGGAGACTTTGTGAGAAAAAAAAATAAAAAAATCAATTTCCGCTAACTTGTGCCAAAAATTTTTTTTTTCTATGAACTCGCCATGCCCCTCATTGAATACCTTGGGGTGTCTTCTTTCCAAAATGGGGTCACATGTGGGGTATTTATACTGCCCTGGCATTTTAGGGGCCCCAAAGCGTGAGAAGAAGTCTGGTATCCAAATGTCTAAAAATGCCCTCCTAAAAGGAATTTGGGCCCCTTTGCCCACCTAGGCTGCAAAAAAGTGTCACACATGTGGTATCTCCGTATTCAGTAGAAGTTGGTGAATGTGTTTTGGGGTGTCATTTTACATATACTTATGCTGGGTGAGATAAATATCTTGGTCAAATGCCAACTTTGTATAAAAAAATGGGAAAAGTTGTCTTTTGCCAAGATATTTCTCTCACCCAGCATGGGTATATGTAAAATGACACCACAAAACACATTCCCCAACTTCTCCCGAGTACGGCGATACCAGATGTGTGACACTTTTTTGCAGCCTAGGTGGGCAAAGGGGCCCACATTCCAAAGAGCACCTTTCGGATTTCACAGGTCATTTACCTACTTACCACACATTAGGGCCCCTGGAAAATGCCAGGGCAGTATAACTACCCCACAAGTGACCCTATTTTGGAAAGAAGACACCCCAAGGTATTCCGTGAGGGGCATGGCGAGTTCCTAGAATTTTTTTTTTTTTGTCACAAGTTAGTGGAAAATTATGATTTTTTTTTTTTTTTTTTTTTACATACAAAGTCTCATATTCCACTAACTTGTGACAAAAAATAAAAACTTCCATGAACTCACTATGCCCATCAGCGAATACCTTGGGATGTCTTCTTTCCAAAATGGGGTCACTTGTGGGGTAGTTATACTGCCCTGGCATTCTAGGGGCCCAAATGTGTGGTAAGGAGTTTGAAATCAAATTCTGTAAGAAATGACGAGTGAAATCCGAAAGGTGCTCTTTGGAATATGGGCCCCTTTGCCCACCTAGGCTGCAAAAAAGTGTCACACATCTGGTATCTCCGTACTCAGTAGAAGTTGGGGAATGTGTTTTGGGGTGTCATTTTACATATACCCATGCTGGGTGAGAGAAATATCTTGGCAAAAGACAACTTTTCCCATTTTTTTATACAAAGTTGGCATTTGACCAAGATATTTATCTCACCCAGCATGGGTATATGTAAAAAGACACCCCAAAACACATTCCCCAACTTCTACTGAATAAGGAGATACCAGATGTGTGACACTTTTTTGCAGCCTAGGTGGGCAAAGGGGCCCATATTCCAAAGAGCACCTTTCGGATTTCACTCGTCATTTTTTACAGAATTTGATTTCAAACTCCTTACCACACATTTGGGCCCCTAGAATGCCAGGGCAGTATAACTACCCCACAAGTGACCCCATTTTGGAAAGAAGACACCCCAAGGTATTTCGTGAGGGGCATGGCGAGTTCCTAGAATTTTTTTTTTTTTGTCACAAGTTAGTGGAAAATGATGATTTTTTTTTTTTTTTTTTTTTTTCATACAAAGTCTCATATTCCACTAACTTGTGACAAAAAATAAAAACTTCCATGAACTCGCCATGCCCATCAGTAAATACCTTGGGGTCTCTTCTTTCCAAAATGGGGTCACTTGTGGGGTAGTTATACTGCCCTGGCATTCTAGGGGCCCAAATGTGTGGTAAGGAGTTTGAAATCAAATTCTGTAAAAAATGACGAGTGAAATCCGAAAGGTGCTCTTTGGAATATGGGCCCCTTTGCCCACCTAGGCTGCAAAAAAGTGTCACACATCTGGTATCTCCGTACTCAGTAGAAGTTGGGGAATGTGTTTTGGGGTGTCATTTTACATATACCCATGCTGGGTGAGAGAAATATCTTGGCAAAAGACAACTTTTCCCATTTTTTTTATACAAAGTTGGCATTTGACCAAGATATTTATCTCACCCAGCATGGGTATATGTAAAAAGACACCCCAAAACACATTCCCCAACTTCTACTGAATAAGGAGATACCAGATGTGTGACACTTTTTTGCAGCCTAGGTGGGCAAAGGGGCCCACATTCCAAAGAGCACCTTTCGGATTTCACTCGTCATTTTTTACAGAATTTGATTTCAAACTCCTTATCACACATTTGGGCCCCTAGAATGCCAGGGCAGTATAACTACCCCACAAGTGACCCCATTTTGGAAAGAAGACACCCCAAGGTATTTCGTGAGGGGCATGGCGAGTTCCTAGAATTTTTTTTTTTTTGTCACAAGTTAGTGGAAAATGATGATTTTTTTTTTTTTTTTTTTTTTTTCATACAAAGTCTCATATTCCACTAACTTGTGACAAAAAATAAAAACTTCCATGAACTCGCCATGCCCATCAGTGAATACCTTGGGGGTCTCTTCTTTCCAAAATGGGGTCACTTGTGGGGTAGTTATACTGCCCTGGCATTCTAGGGCCCAAATGTGTGGTAAGGAGTTTGAAATCAAATTCTGTAAAAAATGACGAGTGAAATCCGAAAGGTGCTCTTTGGAATATGGGCCCCTTTGCCCACCTAGGCTGCAAAAAAGTGTCACACATCTGGTATCTCCGTACTCAGGAGAAGTTGGGGAATGTGTTTTGGGGTGTCATTTTACATATACCCATGCTGGGTGAGAGAAATATCTTGGCAAAAGACAACTTTTCCCATTTTTTTATACAAAGTTGGCATTTGACCAAGATATTTCTCTCACCCAGCATGGGTATATGTAAAAAGACACCCCAAAACACATTCCCCAACTTCTACTGAATACGGAGATACCAGATGTGTGACACTTTTTTGCAGCCTAGGTGGGCAAAGGGGCCCATATTCCAAAGAGCACCTTTCGGATTTCACTCGTCATTTTTTACAGAATTTGATTTCAAACTCCTTACCACACATTTGGGCCCCTAGAATGCCAGGGCAGTAGAACTACCCCACAAGTGACCCCATTTTGGAAAGAAGAGACCCCAAGGTATTCGATGATGGGCATAGTGAGTTCATAGAACTTTTTATTTTTTGTCACAAGTTAGTGGAATATGAGACTTTGTAAAAAAAAAAAAAAAAAAAAAAATAATAATAATTTTCCGCTAACTTGTGACAAAAAATAAAAAGTTCTATGAACTCACTATGCCCATCAGTGAATACCTTAGGGTGTGTACTTTCCGAAATGGGGTCATTTGTGGGGTGTTTGTACTGTCTGGCCATTGTAGAACCTCAGGAAACATGACAGGTGCTCAGAAAGTCAGAGCTGCTTCAAAAAGCGGAAATTCACATTTTTGTACCATAGTTTGTAAACGCTATAACTTTTACCCAAACCATTTTTTTTTTACCCAAACATTTTTTTTTTATCAAAGACATGTAGGACAATAAATTTAGAGCAAAATTTATATATGGATCTTGTTTTTTTTGCAAAATTTTACACTGAAAGTGAAAAATGTCATTTTTTTTGCAAAAAAATCGTTAAATTTCGATTAATAACAAAAAAAGTAAAAATGTCAGCAGCAATGAAATACCACCAAATGAAAGCTCTATTAGTGAGAAGAAAAGGAGGCAAAATTCATTTGGGTGGTAAGTTGCATGACCGAGCAATAAATGGTGAAAGTAGTGTAGGTCAGAAGTGTAAAAAGTGGCCTGGTCTTTCAGGGTGTTTAAGCACTGGGGGCTGAGGTGGTTAAAGGGTTTCTGTCACCCCACAAAACTCATTATTTTTTTTTGGGATAGTTAGATTCCTCATAGCGCGATATAGGAGAATATAATAGTCTTACTTACTTTCATGCGGCCGATTCTTTATAAAACGAAGTTTTATAATATGTAAATGAGGGCTCTACCAGCAAGTAGGGCGTCTACTTGCTGGTAGCCGCAGCAGCAATCCTCCCCCTCGCCGTGTTGATTGACAGGGCCAGCCGTGATCTCCTCCTCCGGCCGGCCCTGTCAGTAATTCAAAAATCGCGCGCCTCTGGTCATTCGGCGCAGGCGCTCTGAGATGAGGAGGCTCGTCTCCTCAGTGCGCCTGCGCCGATGACATCACCGAAAGAGAAGACGTCATCGGCGCAGGCGCACTGAGGGAGTGCTGAGGAGACGAGCCTCCTCATCTCAGAGCGCCTGCGCCGAATGACCAGAGGCGCGCGATTTTTGAATTACTGACAGGGCCGGCCGGAGGAGGAGATCACGGCTGGCCCTGTCAATCAACACGGCGAGGGGGCGGATTGCTGCTGCGGCTACCAGCAAGTAGACGCCCTACTTGCTGGTAGAGCCCTCATTTACATATTATAAAACTTTGTTTTATAAAGAATCGGCCGCATGAAAGTAAGTAAGACTATTATATTCTCCTATATCGCGCTATGAGGAATCTAACTATCCAAAAAAAAAATAATGAGTTTTGTGGGGTGACAGAAACCCTTTAAATAAATCACTAGTATATACGAACTACTGACGCCCCTCTCCCCTTTTTTTTCCTTTCAAATATATATATATCTTACATCATGTAGTATTGTTTTTATTTGATAATACTACCATTTTAAACCTTTTTCATTATTATATTTAAAACCACTTCAAATCATTTTAAATTTAAAACTAATTTATTTAAAATCCTCTCTATTATAAACAATGGGTGTGCTTATAAAATTTATTTTATAAAATGTATTTAATATCAATTTATTATTAATTAATTTAAACTTAATTTATATAAAAAACTGTGTATATCTCCTCCAATTGATGGCGGTACATATATAAAACTATAATCAGGAGGTTTAAATATTTTAGGATTTATGTTTTTATTTATACTTTCGTTGGTTTTTATATTATATTATATATATTTATATTTTAAAGATTGGTCTAATATCCCCCCAAGTGATTCTTTTAATGTTTCTTTGTGCACATGCATATATTTGAAAAACTTTATAAAAAACTATATTATTTCTGACTATTCTTATGGGCATTCCTGAGATCTTGTTCTCTGTTTTGTGTTATTATGGGGCATTAGCTCCTGTCGATGTGTGTTTTCTCTATAGCGCATGGATAACTATGTAGTGGAGCGCATGCTGATTTGCTTGCGTTCCACGGCCGTTAGGCATCTCTTGGGGCCGCCCATCACGTGGTTCTCCCTGCGCTCCGTGCGGTGGCATGTACATCCGGCCTGCCTAAGTGGAATGCACACGTGACTGTGTGCGTTCCATTGGTTACGTCCCATCCCACAGACCCTCCGCTGCACGGACACCTCCAGGTTTTCATTTTTTTGTTTCTGGTATGTAAGCAGACCTTTGATTTTTAATCGATTCTTCACATCTATCTGTATTAATATGAATATTGACCCTATAGTCCAGTGGAACGCATATATGGCTCAATGCGTTCCACTGACGTCACATCCGGTTTTACCCACAGCTACCGGACCAAATAAGGACTTTTACTCATTTTTTAAACCTTAATATGCTAATTCTAAATATAACATCTTTTGTTACCTTCTAGGATCATTGTAAAGCATATATATGGATTGGCTTCTTTATCCCTAATGTGTCTGTGTATGATGTCACTTCCGTATCCCCGCCCACAAGAGTTTGGCGCCTTTTTTGATTTGTTTATTGTATATATATATCTGTGGATTCTTATTCACCTTTCCTATCTGCTTCTGATGAAGGGGGGTATTATATGGACCCCCGAAACGCGTTGAGTTTGATTTATTTCAGTAGAGGCTGCTGTTTTCCATCTACACTGCAGATCTGGTCTACTTACCTGGATTTCTACCATTCTACAAATGATCTCGTATCAGGGGGGAATCACCCCAGGTGTCTTGAGTTTATCCTGGAGGCGACCCCCCCTTTTGAAGTGAGTGGAAAAGTTCTTTGATCTTATTATTTGGTATATTATTACCTGTTTTTATATATATATATATATATATATATATATATATATATAAATTTTTCTTTGACCTCTATTGGGCACATCCACACACTGGTGTTTTAGTCCATTTTTGGTCATATCGAATGTATTCTGGTATCAATACCATCAAGAATCTATAATAACAATAATACATTTGTCCCTTTGTTTCCTTATCTAGAAGGGTATTCATCTATCCACCTACAAACCGGATTCCAAAAAAGTTGGGACACTAAACAAATTGTGAATAAAAACTGAATGCAATGATGTGGAGATGGCAAATGTCAATATTTTATTTATAATAGAACGTAGATGACAGATCAAACGTTTAATCCGAGTAAATGTATCATTTTAAAGGAAAAATACGTTGATTCCAATTTTCACGGTGTCAACAAATCCCAAAAAAGTTGGGACAAGTAGCAATAAGAGGCTGGAAAAAGTAAATTTGAGCATAACGAAGAGCTGGAAGACCAATTAACACTAATTAGGTCAATTGGCAACATGATTGGGTATAAAAAGAGCTTCTCAGAGTGGCAGTGTCTCTCAGAAGCCAAGATGGGTAGAGGATCACCAATTCCCACAATGTTGCGCAGAAAGATAGTGGAGCAATATCAGAAAGGTGTTACCCAGCGAAAAATTGCAAAGACTTTGCATCTATCATCATCAACTGTGCATAACATCATCCGAAGATTCAGAGAATCTGGAACAATCTCTGTGCGTAAGGGTCAAGGCCGTAAAACCATACTGGATGCCCGTGATCTTCGGGCTCTCAAACGACACTGCACCACAAACAGGAATGCTACTGTAAAGGAAATCACAAAATGGGCTCAGGAATACTTCCAGAAACCATTGTCAGTGAACATAATCCCCCGTGCCATCCGCCGTTGCCAGCTGAAACTCTACAGTGCAAAGAAGAAGCCATTTCTAAGCAAGATCCACAAGCTCAGGCGTTTTCACTGGGCCAGGGATCATTTAAAATGGAGTGTGGCAAAATGGAAGACTGTTCTGTGGTCAGACGAGTCACGATTCAAAGTTCTTTTTGGAAATCTGGGACGCCATGTCATCCGGACCAAAGAGGACAAGGACAACCCAAGTTGTTATCAACGCTCAGTTCAGAAGCCTGCATCTCTGATGGTATGGGGTTGCATGAGTGCGTGTGGCATGGGCAGCTTGCATGTCTGGAAAAGCACCATCAATGCATAAAAATATATTCAGGTTCTAGAACAACATATGCTCCCATCCAGACGTCATCTCTTTCAGGGAAGACCCTGCATTTTTCAACAAGATAATGCCAGACCACATTCTGCATCAATCACAACATCATGGCTGCGTAGGAGAAGGATCTGGGTACTGAAATGGCCAGTCAGCAGTCCAGATCTTTCACCTATAGAGAACATTTGGCGCATCATAAAGAGGAAGGTGCAACAAAGAAGGCCCAAGACGATTGAACAGTTAGAGGCCTGTATTAGACAAGAATGGGAGAGCATTCCTATTTCTAAACTTGAGAAACTGGTCTTCTCGGTCCCCAGACGTCTGTTGAGTGTTGTAAGAAGAAGGGGAGATGCCACACAGTGGTGAAAATGGCCTTGTCCCAACTTTTTGGGGATTTGTTGACACCATGAAATTCTGATTCAACATATTTTTCCCTTAAAATGGTACATTTTCTCAGTTTAAACTTTTGTTCCGTGATTTATGTTCTATTCTGAATAAAATATTAGAAGTTGGCACCTCCACATCATTGCATTCAGTTTTTATTCACGATTTGTATAGTGTCCCAACTTTTTTGGAATCCGGTTTGTACCATTATTTTATGTATATTACTTTTATGTATATTACATTTACTTTTTATCATATCTGGTATTAGACTAGAAGTTTGGCGCTCTCCTTCTCCCTCCCGCTTATCGGTGTTGATCTTATCACTTCACTGGTAACGGATTTTTTCTTCTATTTGTTTCACATGACGAAAATACAGAATCTAGCCTTGGACCTTGGTGTAAAAATTTCAACATGTACAAAAAATCTTTTTAACCATAAACAACATCTATCATACTATAAGTTTGACAGAATGGTCACAACACAAGTTATGACGTCCAAAAAAGAGAGCCTACACCAAAAAAGTAGGTAAATTAGAGACAGGACACATTTCACAACAAATAACATTAAGTTTTGGTTCAAAGAAAAATATACACCTACTATACCTACCACCACTGAGTCGCCTATGGGGCAAGCAGTTACAACGTTTATCAAAACTGTACCGCCTTACCGTGGTCCTCCTCACCCAAAATCACGATTAACACTGCCCAAAACTCACAGGGCGGTCACCTTTATCAATAGTAAAAATAGGTGTCACGTGACAGTACCAGACAAACGGCACACCAAAGTACCTGACTCGTCTATTTCTCAACCTTCAGTATCTGATACCACAAATAGAGTTCTCCCTACTAACACCCACCCAGTACCATCACTTATGTTAGAGGTCTCTACATCCACACCTGTGACCAACTCACCACAGTCGTTGGTTCCTCAAGTTAGGCCACTACCAGAGATACCCATCACAGAGTGGCCTGCGGCACTTACACCAAGGGGTACCACCTTAGGGTCTCCTGTTTTTTCCACTAACTAATTGTTTGATCTTGAAACCCTATCCAATTGTGCTCCCCTCAATCTTCCACCCACGTCATTCTCTTCTAAGAATGTGATGACCCAATCCACGGATCATGTGTCACCACCTTCACCTTCCACTCCTATAGAATGGGAACAAGAGTCACTACTTACGCTTCACTGCTTCTCTATACGCAATTCCACCTCATTCCAAAGTAATACAACTGGAGAAATTTTCAACATTAAACAACACATGGACTGCGGGTCGAAGAATGTGATTTATTTACCTGAATGCCAATGTGGATTACAGTACGTGGGATGAACCATACAAACGTTACGCAATAGGTTGAACAAGCATCGTTCAAACATTAAAAATAAATTTATCCATCACTGTGTCTCGAGACATGTAGCTGAGCATCATCAGGGCCTTTTTTGGGCATTTTCATTATCCCTATAGAACAGATTCACATAGACTGCCGTAATATTATGCAGATGATTAAAAGACGTGAGCTGTTTTGGATTTATAAACTTAACAGCTTGAATCCTCAGGGCCTAAATGAGGCTTTTGAAATTAATCTACAGTATAACCATTCAATTACTTCACTGACTTTTCTCATGTAGGTATCTCTTCATTCTAGTTTTTAACATGTATTTACCATACCCACTTCCTTGTTCACAGCACAACACGAGTCTGATATACGTCTGATGTCATATATATATCTGAAATCACTTATTCAATTCGATCAATTCCCCTACTCCTTATTATCAATTCACCAGCCGTTCCTCAAAATTAGTTTTTCTCTAGTGTCTTTTGGTTCTTGGATTTATGTATGATGTGTAGATGTATGCACATCTGATACACATGTCCGTATGGACGTGTTTACATATGCATATACCTATATGTAGGTGTATACATATATGCCAGATTCTGTTTAAGCACTTCAGACCGTTTAGGTCCACCTGGGTATCTTTTCGTTTATTTTATACATTTTTACATTTTTACATGTGAATCATTTCTCTTATGAAATATATTATTATGTTTCACACATTATCCTGTATCTTAACCTTTTTAATTAATCAATACTTACGTATTCTTTTATGAATGGATGCACATTGCATGTGACCATATATGTCATTATTTATATGTCATTATTTTTATGTATGTATGGTTGTGTGTATGTATATATACAGTGGGATGCGAAAGTTTGGGCAACCTTGTTAATCGTCATGATTTTCCTGTATAAATTGTTGGTTGTTACAATAAAAAAAGTCAGTTAAATATATCATATAGGAGACACACAGAGTGATATTTGAGAAGTGGCACTTTTTGTGCTGTGGGCGGAGAAAAGGCTTCCTCTGCATCACTCTCGCATACAGCATCTCCTTGTGTAAAGTGCGCCGAATGGTTGAACGATGCACAGTGACTCCATCTGCAGCAAGATGATGTTGTAGGTCTTTGGTGCTGGTCTGTGGGTTGACTCTCACTGTTCTCACCATTCGTCGCTTCTGTCTATCCGAGATTTTTCTTGGTATGCCACTTCGAGCCTTAACTTGAACTGAGCCTGTGGTCTTCCATTTCCTCAATATGTTCCTAACTGTGGAAACAGACAGCTGAAATCTCTGAGACAGCTTTCTTTATCCTTCCCCTAAACCATGATGGTGAACAATCTTTGTCTTCAGGTCATTTGACAGTTGTTTTGAGACCCCCATGTTGCTACTCTTCAGAGAAAATTAAAAGAGGAGGGAAACTTACAATTGACCCCCTTAAATACTCTTTCTCATAATTGGATTCACCTGTGTATGTAGGTCAGGGGTCACTGAGCTTACCAAGCCAAATTGAGTTCCAATAATTAGTTCTAAAGGTTTTGGAATCAATAAAATGACAACAGTGCCCAAATTTATGCACCTGCCTAATTTTTTTAAACAATTATAGCACAATTTCTGTAAATCCAATAAACTTCATTTCACTTCTCAAATATCACTGTGTGTGTCTCCTACAGTTGTGGCCAAAAGTTTTGAGAATGACACAAATATTAGTTTTCACAAAGTTTGCTGCTAAACTGCTTTTAGATGTTTGTTTCAGTTGTTTCTGTGATGAAGTGAAATATAATTACACGCACTTCATACGTTTCAAAGGCTTTTATCGATAATTACATGACATTTATGCAAAGAGTCAGTATTTGCAGTGTTGGCCCTTCTTTTTCAGGACCTCTACAATTCGACTGGGCATGCTCTCAATCAACTTCTGGGCCAATTTCTGACTGATAGCAACCCATTCTTTCATAATCACATCTTGGAGTTTGTCAGAATTAGTGGGTTTTTGTTTGTCCACCCGCCTCTTGAGGATTGACCACAAGTTCTCAATGGGATTAAGATCTGGGGAGTTTCCAGGCCATGGACCCAAAATGTCAACGTTTTGGTCCCCGAGCCACTTAGTTATCACTTTTGCCTTATGGCACGGTGCTCCATCGTGCTGGAAAATGCATTGTTCTTCACCAAACTGTTGTTGGATTGTTGGAAGAAGTTGCTGTTGGAGGGTGTTTTGGTACCATTCTTTATTCATGGCTGTGTTTTTGGGCAAAACTGTGAGTGAGCCCACTCCCTTGGATGGGAAGCAACCCCACACATGAATGGTCTCAGGATGCTTTACTGTTGGCATGACACAGGACTGATGGTAGCGCTCACCTTTTTTTCTCCGGACAAGCCTTTTTCCAGATGCCCCAAACAATCGGAAAGAGGCTTCATCGGAGAATATGACTTTGCCCCAGTCCTCAGCAGTCCATTCACCAAACTTTCTGCAGAAAATCAATCTGTCCCTGATGTTTTTTTTTGGAGAGAAGTGGCTTCTTTGCTGCCCTTCTTGACACCAGGCCATCTTCCAAAAGTCTTCGCCTCACTGTGCGTGCAGATGCGCT
Source organism: Bufo bufo (assembly GCF_905171765.1). Classification (NCBI taxonomy): domain Eukaryota; kingdom Metazoa; phylum Chordata; class Amphibia; order Anura; family Bufonidae; genus Bufo; species Bufo bufo. Next base: position 119,257,144 of record NC_053397.1, read on the forward strand.
CACACCTGCCTGCTGCCATTCCTGAGCAAGCTCTGCACTGGTGGCACTCCGATCCCGCAGCTGAATCCTCTTTAGGAGACGATCCTGGCGCTTGCTGGACTTTCTTGGACGCCCTGAAGACTTGTTAACAAGAATTGAACCTCTTTCCTTGAAGTTCTTGATGATCCTATAAATTGTTGATTGAGGTGCAATCTTAGTAGCCACAATATCCTTGCCTGTGAAGCCATTTTTATGCAACGCAATCATGGCTGCACACGTTTCTTTGCAGGTCACCATGGTTAACAATGGAAGAACAATGATTTCAAGCATCACCCTCCTTTTAACATGTCAAGTCTGCCATTTTAACCCAATCAGCCTGACATAATGATCTCCAGCCTTGTGCTCGTCAACATTCTCACCTGAGTTAACAAGACGATTACTGAAATGATCTCAGCAGGTCCTTTAATGACAGCAATGAAATGCAGTGGAAAGTTTTTTTTGGGATTAAGTTAATTTTCATGGCAAAAAAGGACTATGCAATTCATCTGATCACTCTTCATAACATTCTGGAGTATATGCAAATTGCTATTATAAAAACTTAAGCAGCAACTTTTCCAATTTCCAATATTTATGTAATTCTCAAAACTTTTGGCCACGACTGTATATGATATATTTAACTGACATTTTTTATCGCAACAACAAACGATTTATACAGGAAAATCATGACGATTAACAAGGTTGCCCAAACTTTCGCATCCCACTGTATATATATATATGTATGTATATGTATGTATATATATATATGTGTATATATTTGTGTGTGTATATAATCATATGTATATATATATATATATATATATTCATTTATTTATATATCCATTCTTATGCCATAATTTTATCCCTATATATTTATATATATATATATATGTTTTTTAGATATTTCTATATACCGTATTTTTCGCTTTATAAGACGCACTTTTTCCCCCCCCAAAAGTGGGGGGGAAATGGCCGTACGTCTTATAAAGCGAATACTTTGCTGGATGCTATTCTGCACAGTGCGGCCAGCGAAGTATCAGTGTGGAGGGAGGAGGCGGGGACACTCATGGCGGAGCCCGGTGCAGTGACTCTACTCTAATACACCGGGCCCCGCAACTGTTAAATACATTCAATCTGATCTATATCTAATTGTATATGCTCTGTATGGTACTTACTGTAGTACCATAAGTATAGCATTAAGACGGCGCAGACCGGCATCTCCCTCGGTCATGCGCCGCCTTAATGACCGAGGGAGATGCCGGTCTGCGCCATCTTAATGCTATACTTACGGTACTACAGTAAGTACCGTACAGAGCATATACAATTAGATATAGATCAGATTGAATGTTTTTAACAATTGCGGGGCCCGGTGTATTAGAGTAGAGTCACTGCACCGGGCCCCGCCATGAGTGTCCCCGCCTCCTCCCTCCACACTGATGCATCTGATGGGGGATCTGTAGATGACACTTATGGGGATCTGTGGATGACATAAGTGTAATCCACAGATCCCCCCTCAGTGTCATTCACAGATCCCCCATCAGTGTCATCCACAGATCCCCCATCAGTGTCATCCACAGATCCCCCATCCTTGTCATCCACAGATCCCCCATAACAGTGCATCCTCCACAGATCCCCCCATAACAGTGCTGTCACGGATGGTGTTGCAGAAAGCTGGAACTTATAAATAAACATCCAACTGGCTTGATCCCAAACTAAGGAGCATATGGGTGAGCCCTATAAAATCCCTAGAGCTCTCCCTGACTGCTATGCCCATGCAAAGGTCTTTATGGTAGACGATTGCATGCCCTCGTACCTTATACTATGTGACACCTGAAAACCCTATAATAGTGAGGGGACACGACCACCGGCTCCCTGCACTTAATACGGACGGAGTCAGGGTCACCTACAATCAAGCCAGCAAGGAACCACAAATAAAGGAAACAAACTTATCTGAGGAATCAGAAGAAGCAGCCTCCAGCAGTGAACACAATCCAGGAAGAAGTATAAACCGCAAAGTGAGGCAGTATGGGAGGGAATATAAAGAGAGACAATCAGTGCAAATAGGTGACAGCTGGGAGAAGAAAAAGAGATGAGAAAGTGAAACCAAAACAAAGAACATCATACAACAGGTAGAGAAGAACGTCTGACAGATCTTCTCACAGAGCTGGCGGTGACAGTACCCCTCCCTCTACGGGTGGACTCCGGACACTCAGAGCCCACCTTCTCAGGATGAGACCTATGGAAAGCCTGGATGAGACGAGTGGCCTTAATGTCCACCACTGGGACCCACATCCTCTCCTCAGGACCATAACCCTCCCAATGAACGAGGTACTGGAGAGAACCGCGGATAATGCGAGAATCCACAATCCTAGAGACCTGAAATTCAAGATTACCATCAACAACAATCGGAGGAGGAGGCAAAGAGGAGGGTACAGTGGGTTGGACATAAGGTTTTAATAGGGACCTGTGAAAAACATTATGGATCTTCCAAGTCTGAGGAAGATCAAGACGGAAGGCAACGGGATTGATGACGGACAAGAAACCTAGGACCCAACTTCCAGGAGGGAACCTTCAGTTTGATATTCTTTGTAGACAACCACACCAGATCCCCCACATTCAGGTCCGGACCAGGCACACGTCTCTTATCCGCCACTCATCCTCTTCAGATTACCCTGAATCTTTTGCCAAATAAATGACAAAGACGAGGAAAATCTCTCCTCATCAGGTAAACCAGAAGACCCCTCTCCAGAGATTGTCCCAAACTGCGGATGAATCCCATATGCACCAAAAAATGGTGACTTATCAGAGGACTCCTGGTGACGGTTATTTAAAGCAAACTCAGCAAGGGACAAAAAAGAACACCAATCCTCCTGATTCTCCGCCACAAAACAGCGCAGATATGTCTCCAGATTCTGATTGACGCGTTCGGTCTGACCATTCGACTGCGGGTGAAAAGCAGAAGAGAACGACAACCGAACCCCCAAGCGAGAACAGAAGGCCTTCCAGAATCTGGAAACAAATTGTGTGCCACTATCAGAAACTATGTCTGAAGGAATACCATGCAATTTAACAATGTGATCAACAAACGCTTGCGCCAGCGTCTCAGCATTGGGTAACCCAGGAAAGGGAATGAAATGCGCCATTTTGCTAAAACGGTCCACTACTACCAGAATCACAGTCTTCCCCGAGGAACGAGGCAGGTCCGTAATGAAGTCCATGGACAGATGCGTCCAAGGACGGGAAGGAATAGGTAACGGGAGGAGAGAACCCGATGGCCGTGAATGAGGGACCTTGGCACGAGCACAGGTCTCGCAGGCTGCCACAAAACCCTCAACCGTCTTACAAAGAGCCGGCCACCAGAATCTCCGAGCAATGAGATCCACTAGCCACAGTGCTCCCCGGGTGCCCAGGAAGGACAGTATCGTGGTGCTCCTTAAAAACCTTGTGTCGTAAAGCGAGAGGCACAAACAACCTCCCAGGGGGACAAAGATCAGGAGCCTCTGCCTGGGCTGCCTGAACCTCTGCCTCCAAATCAGGATAAAGAGCAGAGACGACCACCCCTTCAGCCAAAATGGGACCCGGGTCTTCAAAGTTCCCCCTCCCGGAAAACAACGTGACAGGGCATCTGCCTTCACATTTTTAACCCCAGGGCGGAACTTAACAACAAAATTAAACCTAGAAAAGAACAAATACCATCTGGCCTGTCTCGGGTTCAAACGCTTGGCCAATTCCAAGTAGGCCAGATTCTTATGGTCTGTAAACACGGTAATAGGGGGTCTGGCGCCCTCTAACCAATGGCGCCATTCCTCAAAAGCTAATTTGATGGCCAACAACTCCCTATCTCCCACATCGTAATTTCTCTCTGCAGAGGAGAGTTTTCTTGAGACAAAGGCACACGGTCGCCATTTGGCAGGAGAGGGACCCTGAGATAAGACCGCACCCACACCCACCTCAGAAGCATCCACCTCAACAATAAAAGGTAGAGAGACATCAGGTTGTACCAAAATGGGAGCGGAAGCAAAACTCTCTTTGATACTAGAAAAGGCTTTCAGCACATCTACCGACCACGAAGAAAAATCTTCCCCCTTTTTAGTCATATCAGTGAGTGGCTTAACAACAGAGGAATAATTCAAAATGAACTTTCTGTAATAATTGGCAAAACCCCAAAACCGCATCGGCGCCTTCTGATTCTCAGGAAGCTCCCAATCAAGCACAGCGCAGACCTTCTCAGGGTCCATGCAAAAACCAGCGGAGAGAAGAAAACCAAAAAATTTAATCTCCGGAGCCGCAAAAACACATTTTTCCAGTTTAACGTACAATTTATTATCCCGCAGAATCAGCAAGACCTGACGTAGGTGGTCCCGATGAGTCTTGAAATCAGGAGAAAAAATCTAAATGTCATCCAGATACACCAGTACAAATTTCCCCATTAAATGATGAAAAATGCTGTTCACAAAATGTTGGAAGACGGCTGGAGCATTCATCAAACCAAAGGGCATAACCAAATTCTCGAAATGACCCTCAGGGGTATTGAAGGCCGTCTTCCATTCGCCCCCTTCCCTGACCCTGACTAGGTTGTATGCCTCTCTTAAATCCAACTTAGAAAAAACCTTAGCCCCAACAATCTGGTTAAACAGGTCCGGGATCAGAGGAAGTGGATATGGGTCACGAACCATGATACGGTTCAGCTCCCTGAAATCCAGACAAGGTCTTAAAGAACCATCTTTTTTCTTAACAAAAAAAAAAAACAGCGGCAACAGGTGACTTCAAGGGTCGGATGTGTCCCTTTCTCAGGCTCTCAGAGATATAAGTACGCATAGCGACTCTTTCAGGTTGGGAGAGATTGTATAAACGTGATTTTGGCAGTTTGGCGCCTGGGATGAGATTAATAGGGCAGTCGTACTCCCGATGAGGGGGCAACTACTGGACACCACTCTCGGAAAACACATCCGAAAATTCTGAGAGAAAAGATGGCACAGTCTTGGTAGAAATCTCTGAAAGAGACGCCGTGAGGCAATTCTCTCTGCAAAACTCACTCCAACCATTTATTTGCCTTGCTTGCCAATCAATGGTGGGGTTATGTTTAGTGAGCCAGGGTAGCCCCAACACTAGAGGAGTAGGTAATCCGTTTAAGACGAAACATGACATATCCTCAACATGAGCGTCACCCACAGTTAAACGGATATTGTGAACTATTCCCTTTAACGATCTTTGAGAAAGTGGAGCGGAATCGATAGCAAAAACAGGTATATCCTTTTCCAAAGTGCATACCTGGAAACCATGCGTTATCGCAAATTGATTATCAATGAGATTGACAGCTGCTCCACTATCTACAAAAATCTCACAAACAATGTTCTTGCTGTCTAGCGCCACCCTGGCAGGTAGGAGAAAACGGGAACTACAAGTAAATGGCAAACCTTCAATTTCCGCATCAACCTTGCCAATAGTAGCAAATGGAAAGTTTTTAGAGGGTTTTTTTCTTTTTGTTTTTCTTTTATTACCCTCAGAAAACTCCATGAATCTCCTAGGTTTATTGGGCCTTACAAGATCTTGTCCATCATCAATCCCATTGCCTTAGACCGCTCGGCCATCCTGACAACCCCGTGTGCTTATACCATGTGACACCTGAAAACCCTATAATAGTTAGGGGACACGACCCCCGGCTCCCTGCACTTAATACGGATGGAGTCAGGGTCACCTACAATCAAGCCAGCAAGGAACCACAAATAAAGGAAACAGACTTATCTGAGGAATCAGGAGAAGCAGCCTCCAGCAGTGAACACAATCCAGGAAGAAGTATAAACCGCAAAGTGAGGCAGTATGGGAGGGAATATAAAGGGAGACAATCAGTGCAAATAGGTGACAGCTGGGAGAAGGAAAGGAGTTGAGAAAGTGAAACCAAAACAAAGAACATCATACAACAGGTAGAGAAGAACGTCTGCCAGATCTTCTCACAGAGCTGGCGGTGACAAGTGCGGCATCCACAGACCACCATTAGTTCAAAACCTACCAAAAGCACACCTTTTGGTTCAAAATATTTTTTTCTTATTTTCCTCCTCAAAAACCTAGGTGCGTCTTATCATCAGGTGCGTCTTATAAAGCGAAAAATATGGTAAATGAAAAAATATATAATTTTTTTTATATATCAACATTTCTTTTATCATATCCTTTATGAGTAATAGTTTTTATTGATTTTGCCTAGCGTATGATTACAGATGGTATTCATTATGCAAAGAGAGTATATATATGGAGAAACATTTGGTATTACACCAATAACAATACAGTACAATACAGTTGAGGGTGAGGCACAAACCCTCAATTTGCCTCATAAAGATAACAGGTATTCAGGAAACAAAGCAATTATTCAATTGCCATTGAACTTACGTTCCTTTGGTAGGAACTAAACTCTGAGTTCTTCACTTTTAGCAATAAAATAAAATAAAGCTAATACTGGAAAATAGAAGGACTATCGAGCAGCGCAGCGGCCTATCCTAGATGATGATGTGCTATTCATGGTACATAGTAGGGACTCAACATCCAGGGGGACCAGGTCTTTTTCTTTGAAGTTTGGCTTAACATTGAGTCTGGGAGAAGTCTCTCAAGTCTACATGTGGCATTTAGAGTATGGATCACTTCGGAAATCGCTGGAGGATTCAATTCTTTCCAATGTCTAGTGATAACCAATTTAGAACTGCATAAAATATGCCCTATAACATGTCTTTCATCATACGGAAGATCATCTATATAAAGGAATAGAAGGGCTAATGCGGGGGATGGAGATACCCGGATACCAGTAGTTTGTGCTATCAGATCGAATATCGAACACCAAAATGGAATGAGTTTAGGACATGCCCAGAGGATGTGGAGAAGAGAACCGGTATTACCACATTCACGCCAGCAACAAGCCGAGGTACCGGGTATATGATGCTTAGGCGATGAGGCGTATAATACCACCTAAGAAGGGTTTTAATCCCTGCCTCATAATGTGTAACGCATTTAAATGTAGCCCCAATAAATCGGACTGCCTCAGCCCAACTCTCCTCTGAAAATGACAATTGTAGTTCGCTTTCCCATTTCAATAAGGGAGGAGTTTTGCTAAATTTAGACTTGTCATTTAGTATATTGTATAAATGATGAGTAGTATGATGATTAAATAGAGAGGGTGACTGGAAGATCCTAACCACCTCTGGGGGAGATTTAGGAGGGAAGAGGAGGAGACTGCTGTTGCAGTGGCTTATTCTCATATGAGAGAAATTGGGAGGAAGGTAAGTAGTATATTTGGCATATTTTATCAAAAGAAATCATAGCTGAGTTTTCCACTAATTGGGCGGAAGATAAAATGCCGGCCGCGGTCCAGGATGAGAGATCAATGTTATTTATACACAAACTTAGGGTATTCATCGATACATGTGGTAATATGTTGAGATTGGCTATACCTTGAGATAAGTGAAACTTAGACCAGAGTATGATGGCATGTTTCACCATAATCAGAGGATGGTCAACACTCTTAGGTTTTAATAGAGGTAGGCAGAGTAGATCCTTCAACGATCCATTAGGGGTTAGTAGGGATTCCATAGTGACCCATGGTTTTGTTGAAAATGGATTCCACCACTCTCTAGTAAAAGAGAGATTAATAGAGTGAAAGTAGTCTTTGATGGAGGGAAGGCCTAGTCCACCAGCCTGTTTCCTTCTGAACATAATGGATTGGGCCACTCTGGGACGACTAGATTTCCATATATAGCTATTGATAATTTTTTGAGCTTCTTTGAAAAAGGAATCAGGAACTGGAATAGGTAGCGCCCGAATAGGTAGCGCCCGGAAAATGTAGATAAGCTTAGGTAAAGTCATCATTTGAAATGACGCTATTCTACCAACCCATGAGATCTCTTGCATGCTAAAGTTAGCGAAATCCTTTGTCATAGTGGCGAGGAGTGGTACATAATTGTGTTGGTATGCGAGTGAGCAAGGGTAGGACAATTTGATTCCCAAATAAGGGAGGTGTGATGTTTGCCGATCAAGCGGAAGCATATTTTTTAGGACTCTTAGCTCTGTCAGAGGGATGTTAATAGGGAGTACTTAGGATTTGGAGTTATTAATTTTGTAGTATGAAAGACCGCCATAGTGGGAAATGATTGAAAATGCGTGGTTTAATGATTGGCTAGGATTAGTCATTGTTAAAATAATATCATCAGCGTATAGTGATATTACATGTGACTTTGATCCTATTCGTAGTCCGTGTATATCGGGAGAGGGGCAAATATGTTGAGCTATAGGTTCTAGGGCTAAAATAAATAAAAGGGGGGAGAGAGGGCATCCCTGCCGGGAACCGTTAGTGATGTATAAGCTTTTTGAGAGTACACCATTGACAAAAATCTTTGCTATAGGATCTGATTATAAACCACGGAATGCTTGAATAATAGGGCCAGAAAAACCCATGGATTCAAGGACAAAAAAAGCATAATGCCAATGAAGGCGATCAAACGCCTTTTCTGCATCCAGGGTAACCGCAACCATGGGAGTGTGGCGTAGTTCAGCAACATTAAGAATATTGAACAAGCGTCTTGTATTATCAGATGCCTGTCTGCCTTTTACAAAGCCGGATTTGTCATCACCTATTAATTGGGGAAGGATTGAGGCTAGTCTGGAAGCAATCAGTTTAGCAAAGATTTATATGTCAGAGTTCAGAAAGGAGATTGGCCTAAAATTTTGGGGTGAGTCCCGGGATTTGCCAGGTTTGGGTAATGTGACAATTAGTGCCATCAACATATCCGAAGGGAAAGGAGAGCCAGACATCGTTTTATGAAACAGTGGAAGAAGGAATGGGGCTAGAGTAGGGTAATAATGTTTATAATATTCATTTGATAACCCGTCTGGACCTGGTGATTTGCCTAGGGGGAGGGAAGAAATTAAGTTATTCAACTCAAGTTCTTGGATTGGGGCATTTAGTAGTGATAAGTGAGACTGGGAAAGCCTGGGTAGTTTAGCTTTGTCTATAAAGTCTTGTACTAGAGATTCATAATCAGTTGGAAGGGATAAGCTATCCTTAAGATTATATAAGTCATTGTAGTAGAGGCGGAATTGTTCTGCTATATCTCTTGGGTCAATAATTTTCGCTTTAGTTTTAGGATGTAAAAGAAAGGGGATTCTAGATTTTGCCTGCTGATGTTTAAGTTTTGAGGCTAAGAGTTTCCCTGCTTTGTTTCCATGTGTGTAATATCTGGCCTTAGTGTGCATGAGAGATTTAGTAAAGTCATTATTAAGGAGATGCATTAATTTATCCCTTTCAATGCGCAGGTCATTTGTTGTCTCTAAAGATAGGAGTTGCTTGTTCTTGGATTCTAGAGTAGAGATTCTAGCTAGTGTATCTGTAAGTTCTTTTTCCCTTTTTTTCTTGTCTATATGGTTCAGTTTTATTAGGATACCTCTGATGAATGCCTTATGTGCTTGCCATACTACGTATGGATCAGGGACCGAGTTCGCATTTAATTGAAAGTATTCCTGTAAGGCTTTTGTAATTACAGGTCTGTGATTGGGATGGGAAAGGATGAATGGGTTGTTCCTCCAAACTGGAGGGGGAGAGGATTGGAATTGTTCTGCCAACTGGAGTAGGATAGGGGCATGATCAGACCATTTGATAACACCAATGGATGAGCTTAAAGTATGGAAAAGGGTTGTTTGGTCTACTAGAAACATATCGATTCTAGAGTAAGAGAGGTGTGAGGTGGATAAGAAGGTGTAGTCCCTTTCCTGGCTGTGCTGAGCCCCCCAGACGTCTATGAGGCCTTCGGAGTGGAGAAAAGCTGCTAAGCCTATAGGAGAGCGTCTGGAGGGATCAGTTGAGTCAAGAGAGGGATCCACTATTGAGTTGAAGTCTCCACAGATAATTAGTTTACCTTGCTTAATTTTGTGGACTTTCTTCATAACTCTATGTAGAAAGGAGATCTGGTGTTCGTTTGGCACGTAAATATTCACTAGTGTGTATTTGATATTGTTCACCACACATACCAAGACAACGTATCTGCCCCAAGGATCTACCACCTGTGAGAGTAGAGAAAAGGACACTGAGTTTTTGACAGCGATAAATACTCCTCTATTTTTCTGTACATTATGAGAATGGATTATAGTTGGGAACAAGTGGTGTCTAATCCTGTAAGCGTCTTTCTGCAACAGGTGAGATTCCTGAATACATAGTACATCAGCTTTACCAGACATCGCCTCTTTCCAAAGATAAGCTCACTTCTGTGGACAGTTTAATCCCCTGGAGTTGAGAGAGAGAATTGTCAGTCCCATGGTCCTGTTCCATGGTGCTGAAGGTGGCCGCTGCACTGCTCAAAATGACCTGAGGGAAATATAAGCATATTTAGAAACAATACAAAGTAAAGCATTTTTAGAAAAAATCTGAGGAAAAGAAAAGAAAAATATAATAAAAACTGAAGTAGATGATTTGTCTACTGAGAGGGCAAAAGTTCCATGTTGAAGCCAAGTATAGGAACCGATTCAAACTTGGTGGAGTATAACATAACCGGAGATGCACCAATGATAGCTATAAATATGAATGTAGCTGGAATGCGTGTTACGCCACCTGTGGTAGAAAACCAAGAATAAACATGTAATAGGTAACAGTCACTTGTTAAATCCGCTGAAGTAAGAAAAGGAGGTAACTGCATCTTGTTCTCCTGAAATCTTCACGGCTTTCCCACGTAGAATCTGCAAACGGCATTTCAGCGTGAGGGTAAGAATAGTGACTGTAACTTGCAAGTGGACAGGAAAAGTCCTTGAGAAGACAAATATGAAGATCACTTTTGAGGATGAGGGGTATATGGAGTATTGTGAACTGGAGTGGCGATGGTAATTTGCCAGCCTTTCAAGAGATTTTTCCCTTCTTCAAGGGACCGGACTAAGTGAGAGCGTCCATCTTTAGATATAAGTAACTTCATAGGTTATCCCCATTTATAAACAATTTCATGTTTGCGTAGGGAAAGCGTGATAGGTAGAAGCTCACGGCGCTGTCTCAAGGTGGCCGCAGAGAGATCTGTATACAATCGAATGGATTGGTAAGGAGCCGGGAGAGTGCCCAGTTTTCTGGCTGCCAGCCTCACCGCCTCTTTGTTGGAAAAAAGTGGATACACGCTAATGCATCTCTAGGGATATCTGGCCCCAGATGTTTCGGTTTCGGAACCCTATGGGCTCGGTCGACAATTTATTCTTGAGGAGAGAGCTTAGGGATAAGAGACACAAAAAGCTTCTGAATATAAGAAGGCAGTTCTATGTTGGTAATATCTTCTGGGATGCTGCGAAATTTAATGTTGTTCCGTCGCGAGCGATCCTCTAGGTCTGCCATTTTTAGCTTGATATTTTCCATTTCGTCCGCCATTTCATTATGAGCATCAATTATTTCATTTTGGGATGTTGCAAAGTCTGACATTTTAGACTCAATATGCGTCACCCTTTGCTCAACGTTATGCAATTTAGCAGACATGGGAGCAATTATGGCAGCGAGATCATGTTGCATTGCTGATTTTAAAGCTAGCAGCATTTGTTTTAGAGAGTCTTCTGACACTAGTTTATCAGAGACAGGGTAGTTAGTGAATAATTCTGCCTCTTGAGGTGCAAGATTTTGAGGAGAGGCAACCGGACTAACCTGGAAATCATCAGGTAGCTCTATTCTTGGTCTCCTCTTCTGTGGACTAGAGGAAGGCGAGCTGGATATGCCTGCGGCGCCATCTTGTGTGTTATGATGTGCCGGTCCTACCGTTCTGATGTCCTCTGGGGTAGCGGGAAACGGAGGCATTTTGAGGTGAGAGGGATCCAGGAGGATAGGAGGCGAGACGGAGGAGAAATGCTCTGAGACCTGTGCTGGAGACGGAGCGCTCAGCGGTGGTGAGGCGGGAGTTGTAGCAGCTCCAGGGCTCCGGGCGCCATCTTGGATTTTCCCTTTATCAAAATATTTCTCCAGATTTTCGCTATTAATCCTCGGAAGCAGTCTTTTAGATTTCCCCATCTTTAACAAAGCTGGGTGGGCCTCTTTTCGAGCTGTTCCAGGTGGAATTGGAGGTACTGTGTGGGTACAAGTCGCTGTAGTGCAGGAGCTGCTGGGCTATGCGTCCATCAGACTCGGCAGCCAAGCCACGCCCCCAAATCTGTTTATCATATAATTTATATTATATATTTTATATTCTTCATTAGCTCCCAAAGGAGTTATTCTTTTGTCTATGATCCCTACCTTTTGTAACCTTTTGTAACATATGTCCACCTATATGTATCCTTATATACTGTGAGTTAAGGCGCATGTATCCCTATATACTGTGTGAGCAATTGTGTAGTATCGCGGCCCGGCATATCATTTACATCTAGAAGCATCCTGCCCTCCTAGCAACAGCCGTCACATGCGCCCGACCTCTCCTACACTATTGGAGCGTCTCTGTCGCTTAGTGACGGCCGTCACGTGAACCCGGATCACGTGCCACCATGACGTCAGTATGTGCTCCCGATCTCTTCGCTTTAGAAAACTTCAGCTGCCGGCCTCGCTCAAGTGACGCTCTGATCACATGATTGATACAGTCTAATTGTTTAACAGTGCTCAATATTTCATTTAGCCACAAAGCTTGACTCATTGGTGATCAGCCCCTATAAAGAAATGTCCCTATATACAGAAGTTCAGAAATGAGCATTAAGGTGACACAAGGGGCTCTAAGGACCACTCCCCCTGACCTCCTGACCCCTAAATAGGTGGTTTTCACATGTATAAATGTTTGAAGCCATTTTATTTGGTATGTGTGCAGACTTTTTGTACCTGATGAAGGGGAGTGATTCCCCGAAACGCGTTGTATTGCTGCAATAAAAACAGTTTATTCCTGATCCTGGTGACCTGTGGATGGTTCTTTGCACCGTGGGACTTTATACCTCTGCAACTACATACCTTCTTGGGGATTCCAGGCATCTCCGATAAGAAGATCCCTTCTCTTCCTGTGGCTGCAGACCACCACTTTCCAGGTTTTTCAGGATCTTTCTGATGAGCATTCATTAGAAATGTGCCTAACATTAGCACAACCTTACAAGGTGAGCCTTGCAATAATTTTTTTATTTTTCCTGTATACGCAGAATTACCCTATGGTGTGCACATCTGTTTAATTACAGTATCATTTACTGAAGCCCAACTTAAAGTCTGCTTAGTTCAGCATAACATAAACAGTAGAACAGTACGTTCAAAATAAAGGTATTTTTACCCTGGGTTCTTTTAGTCCGTGGCAGTTTTCAGTCAGCTTTCCTGCAAAGCTTTCCACGTGTCCTCAGATTCCAGCTCTACTCACAGCCACCCACAGCAGTGTGTCCACTCCACTCCAGTGCTGGATCTGTTTTAAGCCGCTTTGTGTCCAGCCAAAAACTAGATTGCTGCCGGAACAAATGCATCCAGAATGGATCTTTTTCCATTCAGAATTCATGGGGACAAAATTCAAGCTTTTTGGTCTAGTTTAGAGATCCCCTGTCGGATTTCAAAACAGTTCCTTCCCTGAGGCTGATGCCAGCACAGGGAAGGAACACCATGACAACACTGCGCATGTGCTAGCTCGCGCATCGTGAAATTACGGCGCTCTGGCTTTCTGACGTCGGGGAGCATGGAGGAGATTCTGAGTATGCGGGGCGGTGCTGGGCACCTTCACGCTGGACTCATCTCAGGGACAGGACTCATCTCAGGTTAATTTGCATATGGATCAAATCGTTTTTTTTACACAATAAAAGCACACAGAGCTATGGGGACTGGGTATTGCAGATGTGCTAGCGGCCATCTAGCAACCCATGTCCTCAGCTCTATACATCAAATCCCGGTGACAGGTTCCCTTTAAGTAAAAAGTTATGTTTTAGGGACAATCTTTTTTTTTCAGTTTGATATACCAGTCTAAGGGCTCTTTCACACTTGCGTTGTTGGGTTCCGGCATAGAGTTCCGTCGTCGGGGCTCTATGCCGGAAGAATCCTGATCAGGATTATCCCCATGCATTCTGAATGGAGAGAAATCCGTTCAGGATGCATCAGGATGCCTTCAGTTCCGGAACGGAACGTTTTTTAGCCGGAGAAAATACCGCAGCATGCTGCGCTTTTTGCTCTGGCCAAAAATCCTGAACACTTGCCGCAAGGCCGGATCCGGAATTAATGCCCATTGAAAGGCATTAATCCGGATGCGGCCTTAAGCTAAACGTGGTTTCGGTGTATTACCGGATCCGACGTTTAGCTTTTTCTGAATGGTTACCATTGCTTCCAGGACGCTAAAGTCCTGTTTGCCATGGTAAAGTGTAGTGGGGAGCGGGGGAGCAGTATACTTACCGTCCGTGCGGCTCCCGGGGCGCTTCAGAGTGACGTCAGGGCGCCCCACGTGCATGGATGACGTGTCGCATGGATCACGTCATCCATGCGAATTGGGCGCTCTGACATCATTCTGGAGCGCCCCGGGAGCCGCACGGACTGTAAGTATACTGCTCCCCCGCTCCCCACTACTACTATGTCAGCCAGGACTTTAATAGCGTCCTGGGTGCCATAGTAACACTGAACGCATTTTGAAGACGGATCCGTCTTCAAATGCTTTCAGTTCACTGAAATGGAGTGCACGACGGATCCGGACAAGTGTGAAAGAGGCCTAAGTAACAAGTGTGGTGAAAAAAGATGCATTAAATTTGCAACACTCTTAATAAATTTGTTACATCTTTGACTACATCAACACCCTCTCTGTATGCTCCTATTTAATCTGTCATTGATAGAGGTTTCTTCTGACAATCCTCCTTCATTGGGTTACATTCAACAACATCTCCAATAGTGTAATATTGTCTTAGGAATAATGGTTACACATGCAGTATTTTACTTACAAAATCCACAATCAGACTTTCACACATGACTAAGGGTACTTTCACACTTGCGGCAGGACGGATCCGACATGCTGTTCACCATGTCGGATCCGTCCTTCCGCTATTTCGCCGTGCCGCCGCTCCGTCCCCATTGACTATAATGGGGACGGGGGCGGAGCTCTGGCGCAGCACGGCGGTGCACGGCGAAGGCCGCCGGACTAAAAAGTCAGACATGCAGGACTTTTTAGTCCGGCGGCCTTCGCCGTGCACCGCCGTGCTGCGCCGGAGCTCCGCCCCCGTCCCCATTATAGTCAATGGGGACGGAGCGGTGGTCCGGCGAAATAGCGGAAGGACGGATCCGACATGGTGAACGGCATGTCGGATCCGTCCTGCCGCAAGTGTGAAAGTACCCTAAACTCCACTCCGTAATCCCAGCAACTCTTGCCTTCATGCTGATCTTTGGATCCTACTCCTCCCCACTTCAAACTTCTTTTTTTGAGACACAATTTTCCTGGTGTGCAATATGATGTTTGACACCAGGAAGACAGAAATGCCACCGATGGTGAAACACCACAACTTTAAAATTACATTGTTTCAAAGTGTCATATCTTTAGTGTTGTCACATGAAAAGATATAATAAAATACTTACAAATATGTGACGGGTGTACTCACTTTTGTAAGATACTGTACATAGAAGAGTAAAGGGAGGTTGTTCACGTAGTCTGTCCCCCTTTATTAATTATATTGTAAAAAGCTTATATCAACTGAAAAAAATAAATTAAAATGATTGCTTTTGGATTTTGTAAGGCTAAAACCATTTCTTGTTCAAAAGTTGGAAAACATTAGACAATTGTTATGCATATTCAGTTTTTTCTATGTTTAGATGCTAACACATATTACTGGTTTCATTATAATCATATATTGTGCCTGTGAAAAAAGCAGCATATTACCTTTCTGAGCAGATTTCAATGTGGTAAAGCATATAGTATATGATATATACATGCTAGAACACAGTTCTGCCCTCAGAATCCTGACTTCTAGCCCTCTTAATCATTGGGAGGAGGAGTGTGGAGAACAATGCTCAAAAGGATTCAACCCTGCCTCCTGGTGCTCCAACTTGCTCATTTGCATATGAATAAAAACACAGATATCTCTGCAGATGTTTAGTATACAGACAAAAGAAAGGCAATGTTTTAATCAGCATGATGAGTCCTACCAGGCAGTATTCCTGGTTTAATCTAGTTGATCATTGTTAGGCCTGGGCATTCTGCCATACGTTCCGCTTTCTCATCGGTCATATCACCAGCATCTACTGCCTCGCTGTCCGCCAGATTTGGCAGGTGCGTACATACTAGACGCTTCCTCCGGCCATGCTGCCTCCATGCTCCATCACATAGGGGCACACCCACTGCTTGCTGTGTTTTATGCTTCCAGGGGAGCATACTTTCTGCCTCCCAGCAGCATAGCTCCTGGGTGGGGTTACAAGGTTAAATAGCAGCTTCCTCTTCCAGGAAGTTGCCTGAACATTATGGTACTATCAGTAATAGCAAAGGTATCCCTTTCTGATCTGTGTTTGACCACTCTGTTTGCCTTCACCATGCATCGACTACTGGATCTGTCTGACCCTGAGCCTGTCTAATCCTCTGTACCACACTAATATGTCATACTGGCTTCTGACCTCTGGGTTGTCTCTGACCACGCTTCAGCTTCTGCATCTGACAATCATCATCAGCTGCTGCCTTTACTTCAGTCTTCTCTGCAATACCCCTTCCTGGTATTGGACTCAGTTCACACTAACTGCGGTTCTTACCGCAACTTGAGCTACTGGAGTGTTACCTGTTGTCTGACCTGTTGATATGTCAACTATATTAATTAATCCTGTTGGTAGTGGTTCCGTTTCTCTCTTGCGGCTTTCTGTCCTGTCTCCTGTGAGAGTGCTGAATAACACCATAGGGGTTAATGGCTGCAGTCCCTTGGTTGACACAGAGAATACACACTCGCTAGCAGGGCCGTCTTTAATGCGGGGCAAAAGGGGCAGCTGCCCAGGGCCCAGTTGCTCCTGGGGGGCCCAAGGCAACTGCCACTTGAGCCCTGCTGGCCATTGCTCACAAATTCAATGACATCTCGTGGCGTGCCTAGGGTGAGAGTGAGAGCTGTGATTTTCTTAGGAGAAAGGACCTTAGATGACATCATCACCATGTGACCAGTAACATAGCGATATTACTGGTCACATGGCTATGAGGTAATCAAATGACCTTTTTTTCTACCAGGAGTCTGCCGCCTGCAGGAGAAGTTTGCCATAATTGTGGAACTTTTTTTGTGAAGATTAAATCAGGAAAAGGTGACAGGAGCTGTTATGCTAATATACTGTAAGCTACTGTATAGTGGGGTGCTATACTGCTCTACTGTATACTATGGGGTGCTGTATATTGTGGGGTGCTATACTGCTCTACTGTATACTGTGGGGTGCTGTATACTGTATAGTGTGGGGTACTGTATAGTGTGGGGTGCTGTATACTGTGAGGTGCTATACTGTATGCTATAGGATGCTATACTACATACTGCGGGGTGTCATACTATGTATTGCATACTGTACTGTGGAGCATTGCATACTGTGGGGTGCTGTATACTTAGTGTTCTTTACTGCATACTGTGGAGTGCTGTATACTATAGGGTGCTATTCTGCATACTGTGGAGTGCTCTATACTATAGGGTGCTATACTGCATACTGTGGGGTGCTGGGGTGCACTGCAATGCTAGGGTGAGCCGAGCCCTGGTCTCCTTCCTGAACTGCAGAGCGGTGCCCACTTCCAGCCCTGAGCCCAGCTGCCCAGAGCACTGATCCTGAGCGCTGGAGTCTTCAGAACTAAGTATTTACAGTAATTCACCGTACTCTACGAGGTGTGTGGATTTTTTTTGTGTGTGTGTTCTGGTGGAGGACACGATTGCATGCTAGGGTGTGGGAAGGCGGGATCCAGGGGGCCCAAGTAAATTCTTGCCCAGGGTCCAATCAATATTACAGGCGGCCTTGCTCGCTGGTTTGACCCGTGGGTCATAACAATCATGCTGACCAAGCCTCTTTAACAAGCAAGATAGGTTGCATCAACTAATAAATTTGCACTACAACGTATATCGATAGTAATCGAAAGTAAATCGAATTCCACAAAGTGGACTTTGATCCGGAATTTAGGATAAATCCGATTCGCAGCGAAGCCGAATTTCCTCATGCTTTGATATAAACTGAAATGGTGTAAAGAACAAACAAGATAATACTTACCTGATCCATTTGGTCGCGACAGGCTGGCCGCCACCATCTTGCTTGAAGTTCTTGTCTGAAATCCTGTGCGCCGTGACCTATAATGATGAGATTTTTGAAAATGGCATGACAACGGCCCAAATCATACATCCAAATCAACAAAGGAATGGCTTCACCAGAAGAAGATAAAAGTTTTGGAATGGCCCAGCTAGAGTCCAGACCTGAATCCGATTGAAAATCTGTGGGGTGATCTGAAGAGGGCTGTGCACAGGAGATGCCCTCGCAATCTGACAGATTTGGAGTTTTTTTGCCAAGAAGAGTGGGCAAATCTTGCCAAGTCAAAGTGTACCATGCTGATAGACTCATAACGAAAAAGACTGAGTTCTGTTATAAAATTAAAAGGTGCTTCAACAAAGTATTCGTTTAAGGGTGTGCACACTTATGCAACTATATTATTTTATTTTTATATTTTTTTCTTCCCTCTACCTAAAAGATTTCATTTTTTTTTGTTAATTGAGTTGTACAGTTTATAGGTCACATTAAGGGTCTATTCACACGTCCGTTTTTTCTTTCCTGATCTGTTCCGTTTTTTCTGGAACAGATCTGGACCCATTTATTTTCAATGGGTCCTGGAAAAAAACGGACAGCACAATGTGTGCTGTGCGTTTCCGTTGTTCCGTTCCGCATGTCCGTTTAAATATAAAACATGTCCTATTCTTTTCCTGAAAAATCGGATCCTGGTACAATACAAAGTCAATGGATCCGCAAAAAACGGATGACATACGGATGTCATTCCGTATGTCATCCGTTTTATACGGAATCCGTTCCTGGAAATGACATTTAAATTTTTTATTTATTTTTAAAGAAATCCAAACAACTTTATTTGTTTATTGAAATTTATACATGTTTCCGTTTTTTGCGGATCCGCAAAAAACGGATGACATACGGATGACATACGGAAACATTTTCAGGAACAACAGATCCGCAAAAAACGGACAGAAAATCGGATTATAGAAAAATACTGACGTGTGAATGTAGCCTAAAGGTGGAGAAAATTCTGAAATTGTAATGACCGGCGTCACGCGCAGGGAGGGAAAAGGGAAAGCCCTGCCCAAGGGAGAGGGTAAGGTGGTGACCCCTGACTCACCTTGCAGCTGGCACCTGACTGCCCTGACGTCCCTAGATGGGTTCCTCACCCGTGCGGCGATCACGTGCCTAAACCCTGGCTTTCCCTAAAATGAGCCCTAGATAGTGAACGGGCTGGTGGGATCGCTAGTCCGCACCACTGATACTAAGAGGGAAACACCAGGGAGAGGACAGACAATACAGACAAACACATACACCCAGGTGGGCGACCACAGCAGACCACAAAGGTCCAACAGGGACCTGGAGGGTAGCGTTCTGGACCAACAACCAGAGAACGCAGCAACACAGCTCCAGAGGGTCAGAATAGATGTCCAGGCAGGAAGCTCTATATCTGGCAAACAGAGAAGTGTGAGAGGGGAATATAAGGAGGTTTGGGAGTGCTGGACAAGGAACAGCTGAGGAGAAGGAGCTACGGGTCCCTGAGTGAGCCAAAAGGGTTTGCAAAGCAAACCCAGAAAGCTACCATAAGGAAACAGCCCTATCTTACATAGAGCGCGCAGCCAACCGCTGCGACTTCCTGACCCCGGGTATAACGGAGTCAGGCGTGGTTCTTGAAACCCTCGTGACAGAAATGATTTATTTTTGTCTCATTTTTTTACATCGCAGAAACCTGACATTATAACATATCCACTGTACCTTATAAACAGTTAAAGGGGTTGTCCGGATTCAAAGCTGAACCTGGACATATCCCAATTTTCACCCAGGCAGCCCCCCTGACTTGAGCATCACAGCAGTTTATGCTCCGATGCTGTCCTTTGACCTGCGCTAAATCAGCTAGGTCAGTGCTAAAGCCCGCCCATCAGAGCCAATGACTAGGGTTGAGCGACCCCTAACTGTAAAGTTCGGGTTCGTACCGAACTTTAGGATCTTTGGACCCCAGAGCTTTCTTGGCGCTTTTTGAAAGGGCAGCATGTGACCCAGCCTCTATATAAGCTGGAGTAACGTAGCGCTGCACGTCACTCTGCTGTTACTAGTGTAGGGAGAGGATGCTGCTGCTGGTGATTTCAGGGAGAGAATAGGAGAGAATCTTTGTTCAGAACTTGAATCTAACTCAGCGATCTACATACATTTAGTTGTGTGGGTGCAGGGCACAATCTTTTTACTCTGCCATGAGCCCAGTGACCAAAAGAAAAAACTTTTATCCGTCTGTTAGGTGGGCAGCGGCCATTTTATGCAAGCTCAGTGCACCAGCACTGCATCTGAGCTTTTGTGACATTGAAATCCAAGCTTGAAAAACTGCACTAATAATCCGATTTTTTTTAAATCACCCTTTTTTTGGCAATATATACAACATCTGCTGCATCTGCAGTATTAGTCAGTGTGCAACTTAAGCTAGAAATACAGCCATAATTTTCTGGGATTTTAGAAACTTTTTTGCCAAAATACCCAATTTTACAGCCCTTGCAGCATCAGCACGTGTGAAATTCAAGTGTTATATACAGCTTTCATATTCTTTTAGTAAAAAAAAACACACTTTTTTTGGGCAATATCCAACATCTGAATTAGTCAGTGTGCAATTTAAGCTAGAAATACAGCCATAATTTTCTGGGTTTTTAAAACCACCCTTTTTTTTTGCCAAAATGCCCTATTTTACAGATCTGCATGTGTGAAATTCAAGTTTAATATATACAGCTTTCATATTCTGTTACTAAAAAAAACACACTTTTTTGGCAATATACAACATCTGGATTAGTCAGTGTGCAATTTAAGGTAGAAATACAGCCATAATTTTCTGGGTTTTTAAAAACACACTTTTTTGACAAAATACCCAATTTTACAGCCCTTGCTGCATCAGCACGTGTGAAATTCAAGGGTTATATACTGCTGTCATATTCAGTTATTAAACAAACACCCGTTTGGGGGGAAAAAAGTTTATTTTGCAGCCTGTGCTGCATATGTCATTGTGAGATACCGCCTTTACATACTGTGTTTCTATTCAGTTATTTGAAATACAGCCATTTTGGGCACAAATCTTTAATTGCGGCCTAGTGTGGGTCATACTGGGGTTATATTCTTCTATTAATAAAACACCCTTTTTTGGGCAAAATACACAATTTTTTTACTGCACAAATCTTTAATTGCGGCCTAGTGTGGATTAGGGCGTGTGAGATATACCCTTTATATACTGAGGTTATATTCTTCTATTAATAAAACACAATTTTTTGGGCAAAATACACAATTTTTCTGGCCTTGCACCATCAGCACGTGGGAAATTTAAGGGTTATATACTGCTGTCATATTCAGTTATTAAACAAACACCAGTTTGGGGAAAAAAATAGTTTATTTAGCAGCCTTTGCTGCATATGTCATTGTGAGATACCGCCTTTACATACTGTCTTTCTATTCAGTTATTTGAAATAAAGCCATTTTGGGCACAAATCTTTTATTGCGGCCTAGTGTGGGTCAGGGCATGTGAGATACACCCTTTATATACTAGGGTTATATTCTTCTATTAATAAAACACCTTTTTTTGGGCAAAATGCACAATTTTTCTGGCCTTGCACCATCAGCACGTGGGAAATTCAAAGGTTATTTACTGCTGTCATATTCAGTTATTAAACAAACACCAGTTTTGGGAAAATTCTGCCATTTTTGGCACAAATCTTTAATTGCGGTCTAGTCTGGATCAGGGCGTGTGAGATACACCCTGTACATACTGTTGTTCTATTCTGCTATTAATTAAACACCCATTTAGGGCAAGATCCTAAAGTTGAGAAATATGAGGAGAGCGTCAAATAAGGGATGTGGCCCAGGTCGTGGTGCTGCTGGTGGAGCTCCTGTTGCAGGGAGAGGACGTGATCGATCTGTGCCAGCTACATGCACAAGTGAAACCCCTTCCTCAGGTGCGAGTAGGCGACAGAACCTGCAGCGGCATTTGGTCGGGCCTAATGCGGCTCTACTAATGGTGAGGCCTGAACAAGTACAGGCGATAGTAGATTAGGTTACTGACAGTGCCTCCAGTTCCTTCACATTGTCTCCCACCCAGTCTCCTGCTGAAAGATCAGAGTTGGCACCTGCAGCCCATGTCCATCAGTTTTTCACCTCACCACCTTGCAAATCAGCCAAACAGTCTGAGCCCCAAGTCATGCAGCAGTCTCTTCTGCTTTTTGAGGACTCTGTTAGCAGGGTTTCCCAGGGCCATCCACTTATCCCTGCTCCAGAAGTGGAAGATATTGAGTGCACCGATGCCCAACAACTTATCTTTCAAGATGAGTACATAGGAGGACCATCGCAGCACGTCTCGGATGATGACGAAACACAGTTGCCAACTGCTGGGGCTTTCGAAAGTGTGTAGACCGACAAGGAGGGCAGGGGTGAAGACTGGGTGGAAGATGATGTGGAGGACGATGAGGTCATCAACCCCACATGGAATCAAGGTCATGCGAGTGACCTATGTAGTTCGGAGGAAGAGGCGGTGGTCGCACAGAGCCACCAGCACAGCAGAAGAGGGAGCAGGGTGCAAAAGCGGAGCGGCCGTCCCCTAGACAGTATGCCTGCTACTGCCCACCGCAGCAAGGGACCAAGCACACCAAAGCCAGCTCCAAGAAGTTCCCTGGCATGGCAGTTCTTCAGACAATGTGCTGACGACAAGAAACGAGTGGTTTGCACGCTGTGCAATCAGAGCCTGAAGCGAGGAATAAACGTTCTCAACCTGAGCACAACCTGCATGACCAAGCATTTAAGTTACGAAGCACGAACAGCAGTGGAGTAGACACCTCAAAAACCAAGAAAGGTCTCTGGCTCCTCCTGCTTCCTCTTCTGCTGCAGTCTCGGCCTCTTCATCCATCTCTGGAGTGGCAGTGCCACCTGCCACCCCGCAAACAGAGGATCTGCCAGCAACACCACCACCTGGGTCACCAAGCATCTCAACAATGTCCCACAGAAGCGTTCAGCTCTCCATCTCCCAAACACTGGAGAGGAAGAGGAAGTACCCCCCTACCCACCCGCGATCCCTAGCCCTGAATGCCAGCATTTCTAAATTACTGGCCTTTGAAATGCTGTCATTCTGTCTGGTGGAGACGGATAGTTTTAAAGGCCTTATGGCGGTGGCTGTCCCACAGTACGTCGTGCCCAGCCGCCACTTTTACAGGCGAGCCATCCCTTCCCTGCACAACCAAGTAGGGGACAAAATCAGGTGTGCACTGCGCAACGCCATCTGAGGCAAGGTGCACCTTACTACGGATACATGGACCAGTAAGCACAGTCAGGGACATTATATCTCCAAAACAGCACACTGGGTAAATGCAGTGGCGGCTGGGCCTGAGGCGGATAGCAGTTTGGCGCATGTCCTTCCACCACTGAGGATTGCAGGGCGCTTCAGTTTGCCTCCTGTTGCTTCCTCCTCCTACTCCGCTTCCTCAACCTCTACCGGCTCCTCATCCGGTCAGCGTAACACCTTCACCACAGCCAGGGGTAAACGACAGAAGGCAGTTTTAAAACTTATCTGTTTGGGGGACAAACCCCACACCGCGCAGGAGCTGTGGACGAGCCTTGAACAACAGACCAATGAGCAGTTGGTGCCAGTGGGCCTCAAGCCTGGCCTGGTGGTGTGCGATAATGGGCGAAATCTTATAGCAGCTCTGGGACTAGCCGGTTTGACGCACATCCCTTGCCTGGCACATGTGCTAAATTTGGTGGTGCAGAGATTCCTTAAAAATTACCCCGATATGTCAGAGCTGCTGCATAAAGTGCGGGCCCTCTGTGCGCACTTTCAGCGTTATCACCCTGCTGCTGTATCGCCTGTCAGCGCTGCAGCGTAACTTCGGCCTTCCCGCTCACCGCCTTATATGCGACGTGCCCACAAGGTGGAACTCCAACTTGCACATGCTGGCCAGACTGTGCGAGCAGCTGCAGGCGATAGTGGAGTTTCAGCGGCAGCACGCACGGGTGAGTCGCTCGGCAGAACAGCACCACTTCACCACCAATGACTGGGCATCCATGCGAGACCTGTGTTCTTTTCGAGTACTCCACCTGTGTTTCGAGTTCTCCACCTACATGGCCAGTGCCGATAATGCAGTTCTCCTCGTTACTATCCCACTTCTATGCCTCCTTGAAAAAATGCTGCTGGCGATGATGAAAGATGATGTGGCACAGGAGGAGGAGGAGGAGGAGGAAGAGGGATCATTTCGTAGGATTTCCGGCCAGTCATTCACAAGTGGCTCCGAGGGTGGGTTCCTAAACCCACAAACGCCAGGTACACTATTGTCCAGCCAGGGCACAGTTCTGGAGGATGACGAGGTGGAGGAGGAACCATGTTCACAGCAGGGTGGCACCCAGACCAGCTCATGGCCATCACTAGTGCATGGCTGAGGGGATACAGAGGACACAGACGATTCACCTCCCACAGAGGACAGCTTTTCGTTGCCTCTGGGCAGCCTGGCACACATGAGCGATTACATGCTGCAGTGTCTCCACAACGACTGCCGAGTTGCCTCCTCAAACTCCTACTCCATATGGAACTCCACCTCATAAATCATAATTTTTTTTATTTGTACAAAGTTTATTTTATGTCATTTCACTACTTTATCAGTTACATTTTCGGGTGAAATTCACCAATTTGTGGGTGTAATATACCCCTCCTCTACCTAGTTGACAGCTTAATAAATTTCAATAATTTTTCGTTTACATTTTCGGGTGACCATAAACAATTTTTTTCTGTTATAGACCCCTGCTCTACCAAGTAGACAGGTTAATAAATTTGCGTAATTTTTCCGTTACATTATTGGGTTGATATTTTACAATTTGACGTGAATAAACGCCTGCTCTGCATAGGTGACAGGGAACAAAATTTCAGAAATTCTTTTTTAATTGATGCAAGCCACCTCCTTTCATTTAATGCTTAAACTTCGACAAGTTGTACCACATTTGCGCTTCAATAATTTGTCCCACATTTTCGCCTCAATAACTTTTCCCATATTTCCGCTCGATCCCCCAAAAAATTAATACATTTATCTCCCTTGGATGTGGTCTCTCTTTCTCACGCTCCCTCGCCGGCGTGGAACCCCGATTCGCCGTTAACCCTGATCAACATGGTAGGCTCAGAAAAGAACATCGAAAGTTGATAGAGAAGATATCCAAATGGATGGTGGATGTCACTGGGGCACCTCTGCATAGGTGACAGGAACATAAATTTAAAAAAATCATCTGTTACATTGTCAGGTGACATTTTTCAAATTTGGCCGGATAGAAACCCCTGCTCTGCATAGTTGACAGGGAATAAAATTTAAGAAATTCTTTATTAATTGATGCGCGCCACATCCTTTCATTCAATGCTTAAACTTTAAAAAGTTGTCCCACATTTACGCTTTAATACTTTGTCCCATATTTCCACTCTATCATTTTGAATTTGAAACAATTAACCTCCCTTGGATGAGGTCTCCCTTTCTCACGCTCCATCTCCGGCGTGGAACCCTGATTCGCCTATAACCGTGATTAACATGTTAGGCTCAGAAAAGAACATCGAAAGTCGATAGAGAAGATATCCAAATGAATGGTGGACGTCACAGGGACGTGCGATCAGGGAGAAGTTATCTAGAGTCAACAAAGCAGCAGCAGGGCCTCTCCTGGCTAACGTTTACTAATCAAAAATACCCCAGTGACATTCCCTATAATTTTGTATTACTCATTCTAATAACAGGGCATCTTAAGATTCCTGTATTGATATTTATCATCAATACCTCCCCGAGTCGGGAGTGGGTAATTGCCGCGCGCCCCCTCCTTAACTTGGAAGCTTATGCTTCAATACTTTGTCCCACATTTCCGCTCGATTACATTTAATTTCATCCATTGACCTCCCTTGCATGTGGTATCCTTTTCTCAGGCTCTCTCTCCGGCCTGGAACCATGATTCCCCACCACCCGTGATCACCATGGTAGGCGCATAAAAGAACATTGAAAGTTGATAGAGCAGATATCAAATTGGATCGTGAACATCAGGGGGATGTGCGACATGGTGGAGCAGTATGTATGCAGACGCCTACACGAACTGACTGACAGGGGGGTCAGTCCCTGAACTTCTGGGTCTCCAAATTGGGCACATGGCCTGAGCTTGCCCTTTACCCCTTGGAGGTGCTGGCCTGCCCTGCAGCCAGTGTATTGTCTGAATGTGTGTTTAGCACGACTGGAGAGGGTTATCACAGGTTATATTTCCTAATGTTTTAGGGTGTACCCTAATTTAAAAAAATTAAAAAAAATTTAAAACCAAGAAGCAGTGTAGGCTACCTCCTCCACCACCGCTTCTACATACACTGCCACATCTACCGCCTCCTCAACCTCCTACTCCATATGGACCTCATCCTCCTAGATCAAGATTATTATTTTTTATTTTTACGTATTTTATGTTATTTAAAGTCATTTCTGTGACAAACTGAACCGTCACTTGGGCTGCTGGAGGAGCCTGCGGGCCAGCCTCCTTCCTACAGACTATGGACCCAGAACTATGGAGACCCCCTAAGACCTTTTGGGGTTACAAGGAACTATGAACCCTGATTTATGTGTGTAATTTATATGCCACATATTTCCTATGGGCCATTAAAAAGGCATGGTGTGGATTCAGCAACACAGAAAGGGTTAACTCTGCACTGAGACTCCCACTGATTGTGTTAGTGATGGGATTAAGATAGTTGGTTATAATAGCAGCCGACTCCTATGATACACTCAGGAGATAATCCCATCACGTGTCTCCTCTTCCCATTCATTCATTATGGAGGGGGTGAAGATATCTGTTTGCATGTTCATTGTGGATTGCGTCAAAGACAATGCCAGTGTGTTTGTTAATTGCGTCACAGACAATGCCATTGTGTTTGTTGAATAGGGTTAGTTTTGTGTTTAAACTGTACAGGATTGGCTGCTATGTCATGTCCTCAGTATGTCATGTGTATATAAGTCAATGCTGTGTGTTCAATAAAGAGTTCCTGTTTTTCCCTTCATCATGTTGAGGCTGGTGTTTGGGTAACTGATCGACACTGGGGATTGCTATACGCTGAAGATTTGCTATACTCCCCTGGTTATAACTACTAGCTCTTGTAAGAGCTTGTTCCAGTTACTTGTTCCTTCATCGCTCTCTGAAGGAAGAGAGGTTCACCCACTGGAGCCTGGAGCCTTGTCGTAGTTCCAGGGTGGGTAGGAGACGGCGAGACCTCAACCAAGCTTCGGCGGTTCGTGGGGTCTGCAGTGCTTACGGTGTCGAGTGGAGTGCTTGGAACCGTCGGGAAGCACTAGGAGTATCCATCGACGGAGGTACCCGGTCGGGGTGCCAGGAGATCCGTTACAATTTCCCTCTCTACTTTTGTTTGCAGAGCACTTGCCATGCTCTTAACCACATTTTGTTGGTATTTGCAGCCCTCTAGCCCTTTCCATGACATTTTTACAGCCATTTTAGTGCTCAAAAGTTCGGGTCCCCATTGACTTCAATGGGGTTCGGGGTCAAGTTCGGGTGCCGAACTCAAACTTTTTTGTCAAGTTTGGCCAAACCCGAACATCCAGGTCTCCACCCAACTCTGCCGATGATTTCACCGAAGACACTGCTGGGCCAAAGCCTCCGCCTGGCAGTGTGTTATTGTAAATAAAAGAGCATCGGAGCATAAAATGCTCAGGTGGGCTGCTTGGGTGAAATTATGGGTATGTCCGGGTTTGGGTCTGAACCCGGAAAACCCCTTAATTTTTGAAGTGAGGGCTCTGTCACATGAGCAGATGCCGTGCGGGTAATCCGCTGCGTGAAAGAGAGCCACACCCCGCTATGGACAGCAGAGACACTGAGCATTAACATGATTGATAATGCTCTTTGGCCTCTTTCACACGGGCGTCCTGGATTTGCTCCGGATGCGTTGCGTGTGCATTGCGGGAAACCCGCGCAAGTAGGCAGGCAATTAACTCACCCCATAGTCATGCCGGCTGTGCGAACAAGTGGATGGGGTGAGTTATTTTTTTTTTTAACCCCTCAAGCAACATTTTAGTAACCATTCTGTATTAAGAATGCTAATATTTTCCTTTATAACCATGTTATTAGGGAAAATAATAAAATGAATAGAACACCTAACCCAAATTTGAACTTTAGTGAAGAAGTCCAGGTCTGGGTACCACATTAATTTTTTTCTCACGTGTGTGCAAAACGCATTGCACACGAGCGCAAAAAAACTGAACACTGGAACGCAATCGCAGACAAAACTGACTGCAATTGCGTTCCTACTCGCGGGGGTTTCCCGCAATGCACACGAGTCGCATTCGTAGCAAATCCAGGACGCCCGTGTAAAAGAGGCCAAAGAGCATTATCAATCATGTTAGCAGGGCTTGGCTCTCTTTCACGCAGCGGATTACCCGCACGGCATCTGCTCGTGTGAAAGAGCCCTAAAACTGATGTTAATGTGCAAAATTGTGTGGCCATTAATAAGCAATTAAAAAGAGCACTAACCACATGTTGGTGTAGTTACTGACCACATTGGGATAGATTTATCAAAACTGGCGTAAAGGAAAACTGTCTTAGTTTCCCATAGCAACCAATCTGATTCCATCTTTCATTTTTCAGAGCTTCTTTAAAGCCAGGTTTTCTTTAAACTAGTTAAATCTCCCTCATTGTAGCTACTAGAGATGAGCAAATTTCCACTTATGAAATTCGTTCACACTTCGTTTGTTGGTAAAAGGTGAATTGCGTTATGGATTCCGTTACCACGGACCATAACGCAATGCCTTTAGAGGGTCTATGGGCTGTAAAACGGATCTGTCCCGAGTCCTCCCCTGCATAACGGAAACGGGACGGATCCATTTAACAGCCCTTAGACTTCTATTATGATGGAATGAATAACGGAATGCCTCTAAAAGGCATTCCCTTATGGAATTGCCTTATGGTCCGTGGTAACGGAATCCATAACGCAATTCACCTTTTACCAACAAACGAAGTGTGAACAAATTTCAGAATATGAAATTCTCTCATCTCTAGTAGCTACATGTTGCTGTACACTTTATTTTTCAAATAGTCCTTTCTTTAGTGTTGGTTACCTGCAGGTTTTAGTGGGCTTATTTGGACAATCTGCAGAACTCTGCTGACTTTTCCTGAGCTTTTTTTTAAATAACTTATTCCTCCTATTTACAGAGCAACAAATCGAGTTGCGCCCTCAGGGTTGGCCTCTGCCGCGACCTGACCACATTCATCATGTCGTAGAAGATTTTCTCACCGATTGGACTGGCCCTAACTCTCATATACTCCCATTACGTCGCTTCCTTGAAAACTGTTTACAAAAAGACCTTAGAACTTTCTATCCAGGTAAGAGACAAATCAGTATTTATACATAATTATTTTTTTTTTTAAATTCATCATTTAGATGTAAACAAAATAATCATTATTGTAACCCCTTCACGACACAGTCATTTTTCACCTTCCTGACATGTTCAAATTTTGAAAATCTGATGTGTCACTTTATTGGTAATAGCTTTGGAGTGCTCTTACTTATCCCAGCAATTCTGACAATGTTTTCTCGTGACTTCATGTTAGTAGTAAATTTCAGTCGATATGTTTTACCTTTATTTATTAAAAAAATAAATAAATATGGGAAATTTGAAAAAAAAAACACTATTTTCAAAATTTCAATTTCTCTGCTTTTAAGATGGATAGTGATACCTCATAAAATAGGTATTAACATTCAATCATCATAAGTCTATGTTTGCATAATTTTGTAAATGTCATTTTATATTTTAGGATATTAGAAGGCTTAGCATTTTTTCTTGTAATGCAGCAAGGGTTAACAGCAAAACAAACCTCAATATTTATTACCCTGATTCTGCAGTTTACAGGAACAACCATTTGTGGTCATAAACTGCTTTATGGACACACAGCAGGGTGCAGAAGGGAAGGAGCGCCATTTAGTTATTGGAGGACAGATTTTGCCGGAATGGCTTTTGGGCACCTTGTCACATTTGAAGAGACCCTACAGTACTCCTACATTAGAAAATCCTAAGTGACCCCATTTTGGAAACTACACCCCCTCAAGGAATTTTTTGAATTGTATAGTAAGTCCTTTGAGTTTCATAGAATTTAGCAACTCTTGGCCGTGCACATGAAATATAGCATTTTTTAAAAGAGAATGTCTTTTTTTTTCTCCTGTAACCCCTTCAAAAATAACAATTTGTTACCCATTTTTTTCCTGAATACGGCAAAAAAGCACTATGTACATTTGAGGCTTAGTTTGAAAATGTATACAGCGCTGGCCGACAACTAAAGAGGCTCTGAGATTAAATAAAAAAAGAAACCCCAAAAAAGTCACTACATTTTGACCCCTCAGGTGGCTTGCAAAAACTATTCACAGCAGATTGTGCAAAGTGAAAATGCCAATTTTTACACAGATATGCCATTTCGGTGCCCAATATGTTGTGTCAGTGTGAAATGGAAGCCCTCTTATTACTATACTGTGCATCCAAGTTTTAGAAACACCCTACCTGTGGCCCTAATCTTTTTCCATGCAAGAGAGCTCAGTAATAAATGAACATTATGCGTATTTGATGCCCAATGTATAAAGACAATAAAGTCAGGGGGCACACCACATACAGTAAAGGAGTTCAAACCACGGCGTCAACACATAACCATACAAAAAGAGGAGAAAGAGAAACTCTGCATATTCAGGCTGCACATCCAATAGTTAAAATGTATAATTTATTGAAAAACAAAGAAGATTGTGTTTGGATCAGAGAATAAGTCCAAAACACATACCCACAGAAACCTAGTTCAAATATAAGAACATGAAAAAGACCGCCAAGTATATATGCAATTCATGAATGTGGCATCAAAGATAATACAAGATACTTAGCAAATGGAGCAAAAGATGATCATGGTGTGCAGGTAATACGCCCCACGCCAAACTGGCTTCCTCAGGGGTACATGAAACAGGGTTAGTATGCACATTATATATACATGAAACATTAGTAGACAATAATTATCACCTGTTAAGAATTAGTTCACAGAGGTAAGGGTGTGTGTGTTGAGACCATGATGATGTTTCCGGTGCAGAGCCCATGTCTAAGAATGATGGCGCCTTGTGATGTGGGCTGTCGTCTCGGAAATACAGTTTGTGCATGTGCAAAATGGCGCGGAACCGGAAATAGAATCGCAATGCATTCCAGAGGCTGGAAATACGTCACAAAAGTCAATGTGCACATGCACTGAACCCTAATCGTGCGTGCCAACATGCATTCCACAAGGAGATAGTGAAACAGTGAAAGAATACATAAAATTATGTTATATAGTGAACAGCAATTCACGGAAATTATTAGGTGATAAAGTAAAGCGTACTAGCGCCGGATATGCTGTCATGCTGTTGCTTTGAATGAATGAGATAGCTCAGCTTAGATAGGCAGGTTATTTTGGCTCCTGATGACTCTTATATAGAAGAAACTAGCTGAAATGAGCTAGTATTACTGCGATAGCATGAGCTAGATGACAGTCCTCTTGGGAAGTAGGATTGGGTGCGATCTTGCAGGATACCTTTAGCTGTGTTGCTACACCTTGAATCATACAGCACAGAGGTGATCCATGCTTGACACAGTGTATCAGGACGCCGCATTACCAGGGCACCCTGATCTGCACCTAACCCTGTTCTTCCCAATTTAATCACCACAGCTGGTCTGAGAGCGCTGGGACATTGTAGTGTCTATCACACTCTTGTCTCCTGGCTCTCATCCTGCCATTTTAGCATCAGCTGTGGTTGATTAGCTTGTATTGATTGCCATCACACCTCTCCAAAGTTGTACCTGGCGATTTGATATTGGGACACTTTGTCATATCCCTCTGGCTACAGAGTGGAGGTGGCGACACTACACACATGGTGGGTTCACATGCCACAATTGTTTGAGCACTTGGGTAGTGCCACCCCACCTGCCTATTATTAGGGATTTTTTAGGTCACATTGTTCCTCTCCCTATTTTATTGATATACCAATAAAAGTTACATTTTAGCGTATCCCATACCTTCCGTGATTTATATAGTGAACAGAATCAATGTATTTTGATCCAAAGAATGATGAATGGAGTCTCTGTCACATATAATAGTAGTAAATACATAAGTAAACATCTAGACAGAATACATACATATATATATATATATATATATATATATATATATATATATATATATAAATAATTAGGACATGAAAATTCAAATATAAATAATAATTTGTTAATTAATGGCCCCAAAATAACCTCAGCTATTATATCTGATGTTTGTGCAAAAGTGAAAATGCAATTTATATAAGAAAACGATAATTCTTAATAAATAAAAAATAAATAGTAAATTCATAATACATCATTTCAAATTCCACCCCCAAAATAAACCATAATAACCAATATACATATAAAATCAATTCATATACTTGGACAAAATATATATGCGCATATATATAATTGAAACCTATAACAAATCTAACATTCAAATAACATTCCGAATGCATCAGTTTGGCTCCGTTCTGCCTCCATTCCGCTCAGGAGGCGGACACCAAAACGCTGGCGATGCGGAGCCAAACGGATCCGTCCTGACTTACAATGTAAGTCAATGTGGATGGATCCGTTTACATTGACACAATATTGGTGCAATTGTAAACGGATTCGTCCCCCATTGACTTTCAATGTAAAGTCAGGACGGATCCGTTTGACTTAGACTTTTTTTTTACTAGTACTGAACGGATACCATCGTTTGCATTTATAGGTATTTATACCAGACGGATGTGCACCTAATGCAGGTGTGAAAGAAGCCTAAGATATAAGTAGTGAATTCATAATACATAATTCCAAATTATAATGAATACAATCTACGTCATACACTACAGAGATCTACAATTAATTATTGCCATAAACATTATGATGAAATATGTCCAAACTGACTTTAATATAAATACCATGATTTTAGATGGAGAGAACTAAAAAAATGAAAAAAACCTTTGTGGAACCTTAAAAATCAACCAGGAAACCATATAGAGAAAAAAAAAAAAAAACGGAAAAAAGAAAAGAAAAAAGGAGGAGGCAGAAAGAGGAGGCAAGAAACATTATTCATATTTGATGTAAAATTCCATCGCAACAAAAATTCATGATGCGTCCAACACATATAAACTGTTATGAAGGTCCGTCATCCAGGGGGGTAGCTTCCCGGGGTCTCTTCGCAAATGTCCATAGCCGCAATTCCATGGTGTGGATCCGAGATATAAATCGTATCCGATCCAGAATAATATATATACCCTAAAAGTGCGATGTGCTTGTGTCATCAACCCCAAACGATACTACAAATCCAAAGTGCTAAAAAACCTAAAATGCAAAGTAGAGAATATAATGAAAAGTTAAGTGAGCAATCATGTGAAAACATTTTTTTTATCTTAATTAAAGAATTATATATACTCTTTTATTATGCATAAAAAACAGAAAAAGTTAATTCCTCATTTAGACCCTGCGGTGTAAGAGAACCCAGGTTGAAAATCCACCTGGAGTCAGATCTAAGTAATTGTTGTGATACAGGTGCTCCCCTAATGTTATTAAGGATCAGGTCCAAACTAGCAATTTTCAGGCCACTGTACCTACCTCCATGATGTTCCAGAAAATGAGACACCACCGATGTTAGAGGTTTTTCTTCTCTATGCTTGTCCCGTGATGCCAGGCCAATGTTAGAGAGATGCTGTGATGCCCAATGCAGTGATTTAAGCATCTTGCACTGGCAACTGTACAGGTTCTGGGGTGAAATAATAAATGGAAGCCCCGAGAAGTCACCCCATTTTGGAAATGACACCCCTCAAGGTATTTATCGAGGAGTGGAGTGAGTATTTTGACAATGTGTAAGGCAGCGGGCTGCCATAGCAGTCAATCAAGCCCCCATTGTTGCAGAGCTGGGCCAAGATTGGGTGAGAGCGGGAGCAAAATTCCTCTGCAAAGCCCATAAATGTTGCAATCACTGTTAATCGTGGCATCTAATGGGTTAATCTGCTGATGCCGGCAGATAAAGCAGGGGCACAGCAACAGCTAATTGAGTGGGTGTAGTTTCTACATGTACGTCGAATATTAGGAAGAGGTTAAAGTAAGTTGTCTCACCTCCCTCTTTGTTCGATTCTCTGCTGGTCCCTGGGTGCTGTTTTAGAGCTGGAGGGTACAGGGCATCTTCCCTTGACTGATTGCACAGGTGTGCATGCTCCCATGGCTCCCAAGTTCATTACCTTACCGACCTTGGCACAGGTAGACTTTTTGACCTAAAGCTTTCTCAAGATGAAAGCAGACATCTGTATTACAGGTCTGAGACAATTTATTCAAGCCCCAAACCTGTAAAACTTTATTCTCCAGTGTGCACTGCTGTATAGAACAGCTCCAGGGTTGTAGCGCATGGGTGCACAATCTTTTTTGGTCTGAGGGCCGTAAATAAAAAAATGTCGATCAGCGCTACTTTGCATCAGCCTATTACACAAGCCAAGTGAAGGGGGAGGAATGATCACTACCACTGTCATTCCTCCCTTATTCAGTTCTATTATCGGCAGCACATTCCTGATTACACAGGGAGATGTGCTGACGATTATCGTACATCTTTCATCCTGATAATACAGTGGATATAAAAAGTCTACACACCCCTGTTAAAATGTCAGGCTTCTGTGCTGTAAAAAAATTTGACAAAAATAAAATTTCAGAACTTGTTCCACCTTTAATGTGACTTATAAACTGTACAACTGAAGTCTTTTAGATAGAGGGAAGTGTGGGGAATTACACAAAACTTTCCTGGCCCTCAGGCCAGCCTCACTGCACCTGCCCACATCCGACACCAAATGTGGGGAATTACTCCGGTAGACAGGGGTGTGGGTGCAGTATAAAGGCAACTGGAGTCCAGGTAATGAAGCAAGAGTGTTTATTTCACACTTGCTCAAACAGAAAAGCAGAACAGTCACCTGGTGTTAGTTCACGCACAAAATAACAGAGAGCTTCACCTGGCTCCTTTACTGGAATGAGTCCTGTCCTGGCCGATCGCACAGCCACATAAAGTTTCCTCATAGGATGCTGGGTGCTCTGTACGCCTGTGTCGGGGTCCAGGCCTCAGCTCCACACACTGCAAAAACCACCCAGACTCACAGTGATTTTCCTTCCTTCTCCTCCCAGCTGAGGTTGCTGCCTGGGAATTTACATCCCAGCTCCAAAACCTAGTCCTGGAACGTGGGGAGTAGGCACCCACTCAACTCTTGAACCTTGGACATAAACAGGGTCCCCTGGTCGGTCAATACTTCTTTAGGGAGCCCCACTCGGGAGAACATCTTCATTAACTCCCGGGCTATTAACTTAGCTGACGTATGACGAAGTGGCACCGCCTCGGGGTACCGTGTGGCATAATCCAAGATTACCAGGATGTGTTGGTGACCCCTAGTGGACTTCGGGTCGGGGCCTACGAGGTCCATCACGATACGCTCAAACGGTACCTCGATGATCGGGAGGGGTACCAAGGGACTACGGAAATGGGGCTGGGGGCTAGTAATCTGGCAAGTTCTGCCACCTCTTTAAACACACTGCTGCTGTAGAACTCGGTCCAGTTTTTTCTTCTGGCCCAGGTGACCCTTTAGAACATGTTGGTGGGCTAATTCTAATAAGAGCTTACCGTAAGGCTTGGGCACCACCAACTGTTCAATTTGCTCCCCCTGTAACTGATTTTCCCGGTATAGCAATTCTTGGTGAACGATGAATCGGGGAAACATAGATTCCGCCCCCGGTTGTTGCGGCTTACCCTCTACTATCACCACATTTTCCCAGGCCCGAGTTAGGGTGGGATTCTGGTGCTGTGCAGTACCAAAATTTTCACCAGAGACGTTGAGGTCTGCCAACTCCGGTCCTGGTGGCAACTCCTCCACGTCTCCCACCATCACATTTAGTGCGGTTGTCTCCTCCTCCTCAGAGGTGGATACCCCCACTGCGGGCCCTTCGGCTTCAGGTTTCCAGGGCTCTGGGTTCCTCCCTGAGCAGGACCACTCTGGTGGGGCTACCCCTGACCTGTGTGTATCATCACATTTAACCTCTGGCTACAGAGACGGGAAACCGGGGAAGTCTCTCCCTATTACTAGTTTGTGTGGGAGGGTGGTGGCTACGGCCTTTATATACAAAAAAAATATCTCAATGCACCAGATGCGTGTGTGCAGAGATATGTCACACCTCCCATAAACTTATTTACCACATGTGGACTGATTATATATAAAATTTAACTTTTACTGTAATTTCACTTAAAAACGTTGGTGGTAGCAGTGAGACAAAGACGAAAAAAACATACATATATGTAAACACTTATTTTGCCACCATATGAGACCACGATAAGGTAATACTGGGTGGGTCTTACCCCGTCCTGTAGGTACACGGTCAGGATTGGTGGGTGGCGTCAATGCTCCAGTGTGGTCACAGGCACTGGTGTCCAGTTGTATAGTTGGTATGGCAATCTGGATACTCCTATAATGCCCTGGTCTAGAGCCCTCCCTATATGGATGGTCAGGGGCTATCCTCATAGACCTGCCTCAACGACACGGAGCACCCGCCCCGACAGGGGCGACCCCATACGGAACCTGTCCCTAGATGGGGCCTATTCCCTGAAAGTCCCTTCCTATATGGCCCTACATGCCATTTTTCGTTCCATAAAAAAAGGAGCTCATCAGGGGCTCATTGAAATCAGAAGGTTTCTACAAAAAATACACAGAGAGAGACATGCATAGCGTGGTCACTACAATGTGCCTATTTGGATATACATTTAGACAGCATTAGGTATGTAGTCTCAACTTACTGTTTCAGTAGAGATTTTCTTGTGAATACAAGGTGGTGTGGACGGTCAGTGGTACACGTCCCTGCCGGGGTATGGAGAAGTGTCCCCAATAATACCCTCGCCTCACCTCACTGCTGAATGCCGGCAGTATGAGAACACAGCCCATTCAGCCGCCTAACCTTTTAAAATCAGCGCCTCCAGCTGTTTCCGCCCTCCTGCTCCACCTTCCTCCGGTGGAACGCACATGGAACGCACGCCATTTCCATGTGCTCCACTCCACTCCACCGGAAGTCGATGTCACGTGATCGCTCGGGCTGCCGGAAGTTACATGTGAGTGTGTCTGAGCGTCACCCGTCGCCTAGCAACCGGATGATGCGCAGGCACTCCACGCTGATCAGCCGTCTCAGATGCCGGACGGCAGCTTTAAAGAATACAATCATTCAAAGATGGATTTCTCTGGCAGGTTTCCCATCCATACTTGTTCCTACATGCACTTAGCCATGCGGTGCTTATGAGGAAGATATGTTAGACACAAGGGTCTATTTATGCACCAAAATAAAGATTATAAATTTATGTCATTTTTGTCATCGGGTATATATAGGGCTAAAAGGAGTATTTCTACGCTATTCTTTAATATAGCCAAGGGGAATATTTTGACTTTAACAATGAGATCGTCCTATATAAGGTCCAAAAGGGACAGATTCCCGCACATATTAGATCTTGGTCAATTAGATCCTACAGTCAGATATAAAACGAGTCATTATAATGTTATGACCATCATACTAGCTGAACATTCAAATAAAACACGTATAGCTCTGTTGTTCATTAAGGCCGTTGGGATATAGTGTCTTCAAATAAAAGATCCACCTTGCCTCACATTGGAGGATTCTCCTATCCCAATCTCCACCTCTTAAAGGTGGCCTCACTTTTTCGATTCCCATAAAAGAAAGGCACCTTGGGTCCCCGCCGTGCTCAGTACGTACATGGCGTGAGACCATGGTATCCCTGCTGTTATGGACATCATTTATATGCTCGCCAATTCTTCTTCTCAGTTCCCTTTTTGTTTTGCCCACATATTCCTTGCTGAAGGAACATGTGATTTTATAGACAACCCCCATAGTTTTACAGTTTATCAGGTCCCTGATAATATATATTTTTCCTGTGTTGCAGCTCCTAAATGATTTTCCGCACTGCATGTACTTGCAGGCTATGCACCCCCCACATCTGTAGTTACCATGAACACCTTTTTCCAGCCAGGTGTTTGGTGCCGGTTTAGGAGAGAAATGACTATTCACCGTCCAGTCTCGTACACTCCTTCCCCTCCTATATGTTATACTTGGGTGTTCTTTTATGGTGGTACAGAGGTCAGGGTCCATCCTGAGTACATGCCAGTGTTTGGCAATTATCTCTCTTATGCCTGCGGAGGCTTCATTAAATCTACTGATTAAACATGTCTCCTGAATCCCTGTTGGGGACACATTATCGATATTGCTCGTCTTGTTAGGGGTAAGAAGGGAGCTGCGGGAGCGGGCTTTTGCGGCCCTATAAGCCGGTGTTAATGTGCCAATGGGATAACCCCGATCTATAAAGCGTTTTTTCAGATTTGTTGCCTGTCTCTGGAATTCCACCTCCTTAGAACAATTTCTCCTTATTCTCAGGTATTGGCCCCGAGGAATTCCCCTCCTGAGGGGGAAAGGGTGGCAACTGTCCCACCTAAGGAGAAATTGTTCTAAGGAGGTGGAATTCCAGAAACCTGACATTTTAACAGGGGTGTGTAGACTTTATATCCACTGTATATGCAAATCAGCTGACATACGAGTGATTCCTTGTTTATCGGCTGATCATTGGCACAATTATATAGGCCAGTTATTAGAAATAAGCGCATTATTTTTTATTTTATTTTTTAATATATTTTTGCCACATAATATGTCCCGCAAGAGGTCATAAAAAGACCATTGGGGGACAGTGAACATGCTTTTATTTTGCACTTTTTCCTTTTTATTTTTTCCTTTTATTTGTATTTTATTATAATTTTATATTACTTTTAAATATCTTTTTGCCACATAATATCCCAAGAGAACTTTATTTTATTTGTATTTTTTTATATTTTTTATTTACCGCCACAGTATATACACCACTCCTCTACTTTGTACACCTACAGTATATACACTGCTCCTCCACATTGTACACCCATAGTATATACATAGCTCTTCTACATTGTACACCCACAGTATGTAAAGAGCTTCGACATGCAGTACACCTACAGTATATACACAGCTCCTCCATGTAGTACACCCACAGTATATCAAATATGCAAAAAAGATGTACCAAATGTACCAGGGTGTGCCACAAGGTAAGAAAGGGTGCGCGCTCCAGGTCACTGCAAGACCTTAGGAAGCACCAGAGTGGAGATTACAACTACCGTTCCATCCTCTACACACTCTTGCTGGGCCATTCCATAGACTCACAGTATATACACAGCTCATCCATGTACTACACCAACAGAATATATACAGCTCCTCCACTCACAGTATATACACCACTCCTCCATGTAACACACTCAAAGTATATACACAGCTTCTCCATGCCGTAAACTGTGTAGCACACTGAACAGTCCCATACAAATACATGGATGCTAGCACTTTGCTCTGCTTCATGAAATGTGACTGGTACTGGCTGCTGCTGGGTTGGCAGAAGCCATTTGCACAACACCTTTCACACAGTGCTACTACTGACTACTGAGCCACCAGCGTGGGGCTGATGAGTAGTTTCAGTACACTTCAGCTATGCACACAGTGGAGCCACTGCTTACAGATTTTATGTATGCCTGGCTAATGTAATTTGCAGCCACCCAGCAGCTCTGCCGTGGTGGCCCAATATAAGCATTAAAATAAGCTGCAAAACAGTGAAGACATAAATCTGCTGGTCAGGCCCCAGTTCTACATGAGTAATGATGTCCTCATAAAAATGTAGAGGCTCCGTGGGAGCCACTCTATATTTCATGTAAATATTGACATTTCATTTTTAGGACTTCAAGTTTCTGCTTTACAAGAGCCATAATGTTTTTATTTTCCAATCAATGTAGCTCTATTAATTATTTTTTTATTGCACAATTTGGGGGTACATATAATTTATGTATTTTTTGGGGGGAGTGTATGGAATAAAATTGTTAAACTACAGGGGGTGTGGCT
The DNA here is from genome assembly GCF_905171765.1 of Bufo bufo. Classification (NCBI taxonomy): domain Eukaryota; kingdom Metazoa; phylum Chordata; class Amphibia; order Anura; family Bufonidae; genus Bufo; species Bufo bufo. Next base: position 119,297,317 of record NC_053397.1, read on the forward strand.
AGCAGAGCATGGAAGCAGCGGGTGATCCTTGTGCTTCGGAGAGTTCAGCCTAAAGCTTGGCTTCCACATCAGCTTGTTACCTTGATACTTGTCCCCCACTGCTGCACTTTACCCTGGGACTGTGCAGACATCATGCCAAAAGGGAAGAGAAGACGCAGCCCTCTAAAACTCACCAGCTTCTTCCTTGTGGTGGATGGAGTCCAAGATGGCGCCTTCCGCGCTTTAGACTCAGAGCAGAGACAAAGGCTTGGATTGTGATCAACCTGCTTCTTCCACGGCTTCCCATACAAAGGGCTCCTCTCCTACATCCCCTTCCTCTCACACTAGCTCATCTTTTCCCTCAGCCTCCTCTTACAACTCTGGGGAGCAACGTACCACTATAGAGGAGAAGCTCAATGTGCACCCACTCCAAAAAGGCAATGTGTCCCTTTAGCATGATTTGAGATTTGGCTCGGTTCAGGTTCGCAGAATTTTTGAAAAAGTTCGGATCAGACCTGAATCAATTCGAACCGAACCAAAGTTGCTCCAGTTGCCCTGAAAACTGGTATATAACATTCCCTAGTCTCTATTATCAATTTTTACTTTTTCCCTCCTCAAGCTCTCAAACGCAATGATAGCAAAAGTAAATGAGTGACACTAACATGCATTGATATGGGTAAACGCACGTTTGACGTTAACATACAGCATGTTTAAAAACACAACGCGCCATCACGTGTTATGCTTTTTCATATTCCAAGGCATCCAACAATTGTCCCTTATCTTGAGCAGATGATGTTTAAACACCCACAGAGTTATGGGATAAAAAAAAAAGAAGAAAAAAAAAAAGTGGCTTGGGTGACCAAGCGTCCAAAAATTATGCCTTGACAGGATCAGAATGCCTGCCCATACGACACGCACAAATGTTGATAATAATAAGAAAAAGTGGCGTGTTGTGAATGAAAAATTCGACCTTTTAATTGGAAGCATCAGAAGTTCAGTATGGATGTGGAAAGGGTATGGATATAGTGGTATGCAGCCGCAATCGTAGCATGGAACAAACAAGGCAGTACATCGGCTGTCTTTAAGTGTAGCATGCAGTGAGCCGGTATCCAGAGGCTCTACTACTAGTTCCAAGGTTAGGGTGCTGAGCGGTGATATGACTATGAGTGGTGTCACAGTGCTCCTACCTGGATCTGGCGCTCCAAGGTCCGGACACGTAGCGGCTACACAGAAAGTTAGTAATTTGTAAGTTTCGTAAATAAGGTGCAGACTCTGATGCAAGTTGAGTTAATTTACTCAATACTGGCATAAATGGGTAGCAGCGCATACAGAATCACAGTAGCTCTTTCCTTCAGCAGGTTTTAGGGTGCACTGGCAGGTGAACTGGGTTCTTTACTCTATTACCGCTGTCCTAAACTCTCCCTCTTGTCTGGTATCCTGTAAGGAGCCTCTTTTGTCTAGGCTACATGCCACTGGTCGCTGGCTCAGTGCCTGGTGGGCTTTTGACCACACTTTGATAGACTGTCAGGTCTCAGTTGCAACTCTTCCAACCCTTGGGTTAGGGCTGACTTGACTCTGGCTGCAGATTGCCTGCAGGGATCCCTGTTCGGCTTCTAGACCAGGCTTGCACTGCACTACTTCTCTAGCCTCTGGCTGGGACCAAAACTCAGGCTCAACTCTCTCTCGGTAGGCAAGACACCCCTCCTCTTGGAAGATTTCGGCGAGCCCACTTCTCCAAGGAGGGGGGAGAATGGAATAGTTAGTTCCATTCTGCCCATAGCTCACTGCCAGGCACACTGTCATCTGCTGATAAACCAGACACAGTACATGAAATACAATAAATAACAGTTACATAGCACTTTCTAAACAGACCTGGAAACAAAAGACATAGTGATGTCACACACTAATTAGGCATTTAAGAAAGTGGCAGGTTGTAGGAATGGTAGTGCTCTCTTTGGGGTACTACATAAGTAGCAGGGCCACTTCTGCCATGAGGCAAAATGAGAATCTCACTTCATGCTGCAGTTTGCAGTGTTTTTAAGGGCCTACTCCCTGCCTCCATGGGTGACAAGGCAGACTCATTAGTTCCTGCTCTGCCCTCCTCCACAAAGCTGACTATCAATGCAGCTGACCAGTGATCCAAGTCAGTGCTGTGAAGGGCAGAGGACAGGAAGTAGCTTGCTGCTGCCGCTATTCCTGCAAGTGAGAAGAGTGAGTGAAGAGCGGCACAGGCCTCAACAGAAAGCACAGGGTGCATATCGTCCACTTCTATCCCTCTAGATCAGCAGTCCGACTCACTGCCAATGCGGTGGTAAGCCCTAACGGCCGCCACCGCTATAGGCTTAGCTCTACCTCCAAATGATCCAGTCTACTCTGCAGCAAGGACAGAAGTTTACTGCTCCTACTGTTAGGCCTGGGCCTTCTGCCATACGTCTCGCTGTCTTACCTGTCATATCCCCAGCATCTCCTGTCTCGCTGCCCACTGCTGTCTCCACCAGATGTGGCAGAGATGTCCTCCGACCATGCTGCCTCAGTTCTCCAACCCATGCTGGAGTACCATAGGGGCACATGCCCGCTGCTTCCAGGGGTGTGTGCTTCCTGCCTCCCAGCACGGCCCCTGGGCGGGGTTACAAGGTTAAATAGCTGCTTCCTCTTCAAGGAAGTTGCCTGAGCGTTGAGTTACTATAAGTAATAGCAAAGGTGTTCTGTTCTGATCTTCTGTGTTTGACCAAGCCTGTTTGACCATTCTGTTTACCTGCTGTCTGCATCGACTACTGGACCTGTCTGACCCGGAGCCTGTCTGATCCTCTGTACCACACTACTATCTGATACCGGCCTGTTTCTGCTTCTTAGAATCATCATCATCATCAGCTGCTGCCTTTACTCCAGTCCCCGGAAACTTCTTGTTACTTGGAGTCTCCTGCTTGCCTGGTACTTGTAGAGCAGACCACTGGGAGGGGGAGCCGAGGAGAGTGTCCACTAAAGAACTGCAAGGAAGGAAGGATCTATCCTCAGAATGGGTCAATGATATTTGATTGGCAGGGGTCTGACTCCAGATCAGCTCTGAAGCAGTAGCAGCGCATGTGCGAGCACTACTTCCCCTCCAAAATTACCTGCTAATACTACATTTCATATATATCTGCATTCACATCAAACGTGACAAAAATGTTATATGAACACAGCCAACTGTAAGGCCTCTTTCACAAGAGCAAGTTTTTAAAAAAAAAGCATTGTGGGGAGCAAGCGGAAAGTGGTCCGGCGCATTTTGTTACTGCTGGTGTATATTGATGTATGCGGTATATATTGGTGTGTGTGTGGTATATTCACTGCTGTTAAAGGGGTTGTCAGCATTCAGAGCAGAAACCCAGACATATCCCCATTTTCACCCAGGCAGCCCCCCTTGATATGAGCATCTCATGCGCCGATGCTTTCCTTTGACCTGTGCTGAACCTGTAAAATGGCTAGGGCAGCGCTAAAGCCCATCCATCAGAGCTGGTGACGTCAGCAAGAGCACTGCTAGATGGTAGCAGTGTAAAAATATAAACAAACTGCCCATGCCCAGGGCAAGGGAGAGCTTTCGAGCATGAAATGCTCTGAACCCGGTCAACTTCTTTAAGACATGCTGGAAAATAATGGTGGCCACACAAAATATTGACACTTTGGGCACAATTTGGCCATTTTTAGTTAGGGGTGTACTCACTTTTGTTGCCATTTGTCACGTGCCGGATGTCCCAAGGGGGACCTCAAGACAAGGCAAACAGGCCAAGGACCACGGAACATGTAACTTATAACAAAGGAACCAAGACACGTGACAATGACTATAATAGAAGACCTCAATGTACTGAAACAGATCAGTGGGTGTGAACCCACTGCGCCACTGACTAGCAAAACTCTGGGGGGGCGTAACTAAGCAGCTACCTGGTCTTCACTAGAGCCTCAGATGGTGAGGATAGGCTTGGGCCATTAGGGTAGTTGCCAGGGGCTACTCCAGAGTGTAAACCGAGTCAGTGGCAGCAGGATCAGGTGGCAAGGAGATACCAGACAAGGTACCGACAGTACATTGAGTCCACAGACAGGCAGGAAGAACGGAACAGAGGGAGAAGCAGGTTACTGTGCTCCAAGCACAATAGAAGCAAGGCGGCCCCAGGCAGAGCTGCACAGAACAGGCAGAGCAGTAACAGAAATACAGCTAAGACGATATCCCGTCAGAGGGAGAATAAACATGGATGGTATGTATATATTGTATAGTCACAGGGTAGCACCTGTCATAAACCGTAGCCTTTATTATTTAGTACGTATAAAATAACAAACTCCCATAAGGACAAACACAAAAAGAAAAAGAAAAGAATAACGACACTTCATGAGTTGATGTGCACTTAGTGCGCTCTGTGAAAGTGTTTCTGTTCCTCAGTGAGATTTTTCAAGAACACTGTAATCTAGGCAGGGTGATAGCTTCCTAAATTGGGCCTGTCCCTAGATATGGCCCTAAGATATTTATCCGTGCCTAAAAAACGGAATGGCCACCCCGATAGGGGCGATCCCGTGTTCAGGAACCTCCTGTAACGCCCTAGACTGCCCCTGTTCGGGGATCTATTGGGCAAAGTCTAGTCAAATGCCCAATTAGTAGTGACCTAGTCTAGTTACATAAAATAATAAAGTTTATAGGTACGCATAGCAGCAGAGTATACTGCTATATATGCAATGTATATATACGTGCTCAATATAATATGTCGTTTAAGCAATGCTGAAGAATAAAGATGTTAGATATATATAATGTTCTATGTACACATTCTAGGCAGCTGCTCAGTGCATACAGTGGTATAGTTTACAGCGCAGCTTTCTATCACGATGCCAAATACACTATTGGTATAGATACAATCTTCTCGGCGCTTGGAGTTGCTGCCCTAAACCAACAAAACTAACCTGGGCGCCTCAGTCCCAACGCGTTTCGCCCACACCAATAACCTGGGCTCATCAGGGGACACTCGATTCAGTGACCTAATAGGCATCAATATTTACGTGAAGAGAACACAATCTTCCTCCTCACTGTTGACACTAGATGAAGTTGTCATCCGTACCAGGCTGTCATTCATTGCAGCCGTACATTTATACATGACAAATAACTCTTATGGTAATATATAGTATATAGTAATATATAGTAATATATAGTACAGTCAGACCAATGGAACGGATCAAGTCCTTATGGAATTATTTTCAGTGGACGAGATCCCTGTATGGTTATAAACCAACAGGGCCAAAGTGCCCGGATCTAACTGATCTCCTCCCTGAGCGTCCATCGATCACCTTTAGACGAGGTCGAAGTATTGGGGATCAGTTAGTGCATAGCCACTTTGAAGCGCCCCCTGCACAAAATACTTGGCTCATGGATAGAAGGGTTGGCACCCACAAATGTGGAAAATGTAAGGCCTGCTCGTTTATTGAAGTGGGCAATACCTTCTCCAACAGCAACCGGGACTACACATACGTGGCTCGCTCTTTTGCGAACTGAAATACGGTAGGCCTGGTGTATATGGCACAATGTGGGTGCGTCCTGAGCTATGTTGGGAAAACATGTAGGGCCTTTAACCCCTTCACGCAACATCACGTACATGTACGTGGGGGAATGTGGTGCCTCACCACATCCCCACGTGCATGTACGTGATCGGCTTTCTGTGTCAGCGCAGGGAGCGAAGCGCTGAAGCTTCAGTGAAGCCGGCGTGCTGGGGTTGCTAGGCAACCAGAGAAGCCGGCAGGAACTGTATAGGAGCTCTGACCCGCCCGCGATCGCTGTGATTGGTCCATTACTGCAGAGGGATCAATCGCAGCACATCGGGGCAGGTAAGGGGGGGTTAGGGAGGGACTATGTGCTTCTCCTTCTCTGATCGCCCCAATTCCTGTCAGGGAAGCGATCAGAGAAGGAGATAGTGTGAAAATCTTCCCGACCCATGACGAGTATACTCGTCATGGAGCACTGCTACTTAGCGCGCCATGATGAGTATACACGTCATGGCATTTAACTGTCACCATGTCTGCAGACATGGTGACAGCGCTGAGATCCCGGCTGTTATACACAGCCAGGCACCTTGGGTCAATGCCGAGGGGGGTCCTGTGACCCCCCCCTATCGGCGATCGCTGCAAACCGCAGGTCAATTCAGACTTGCGGTTTGTAGCGCTTTCTGCAGTTTCTGATCCGCGGGGATCAGAAACTTTAGTATGTCCAAAATAATGATTTTTCACCCCCCTGCACCCCTGAATGATATTATGTGGGCGGGTGGTGCAGGAAGGGTGTCGTGGCGGTGTGGGAGGTGCGGTAAGGTGCGGGAGGCGGGCGGTGCGGCAGGCGGGATCGCGATCCCCCGCCCGCCTCCCCTTGAATGATCGTTGGCGTCTAGTGGGTATACCAGGGTGCCAGCACATTGCTGGCACCCTGGTATAAACGGCTGACATCTGCGATGTCAGCCATTTAACCCTTTCCATACAGCGGTCCGTACGCTGTATGGAAAAGGTTAACAGCGCAGGGAGCTCCCTCCCTCTCCCATCGGGGGGCTGCTGTGCCTTTGCAGCCCCCCGATGGGAGAGGGAGAGAGCCCCCAGAGAGCCCCCCTCAGCCCTGTGCTTACCCTTCCCCGTCTGCGCAGTTCTGACCAGTACTGAGCAGACGGGGAAGGTTCCCATGGCAACAGGACGCCTCTCAGGCGTCCTGCTGTCCATGGTGCTGCACAGATCTGTGCTAAAAGGCATAGATCTGTTCAGACAAGTGTAAAATACAGTACAGTACAATATATATTGTACTGTACTGTATTATACAGACATCAGACCCACTGGATCTTCAAGAACCAAGTGGGTCTGGGTCAAAAAAAATGTAAAAAAAAGTGAAAAAGTAAAGTTTCAAAAAACACATTTATCACTGAATAAAAAAAATAAAATAAAATACACTACACATATTAGGTATCGCCGCGTCCGTAACGACCTGATCTATAAAACGGTCATGTTACTTTCCCCGCACGGTGAACGCCATAAAAAAAAAAAAAAAAAAACTATGAGGAAATTGAAATTTTGCCCACCTTACTTCCTAAAAAAGGTAATAAAAGTGATCAAAAAAGTCGCATGTACGCCAAAAAAGTACCAATCAAACCGTCACCTCATCCCGCAAAAAAATGAGCCCTTACATGAGACAATGGCCTAAAAAATTAAAAAACTATGGGTCTCAGACTATGGAGACACTAAAACATGATTTTTTTTTGTTTCAAAAATGATATTATTGTGTAAAACCCTGATAAATTATAAAAAGGTAGACATATTAGGTATTGCCATGTCCGTAAGAACCTGATCTATAAAAATACCACATGACCTAACCCCTCAGGTGAACACTGTAAAATTTTTTTAATAAAAACGGTGTCAAAAAAGCTATTTTTTTGTTACCTTACATCACAAAAAGTGTAATAGCAAGCGATCAAAAAGTCATATGCACCCAAAAATAGTACCAATCTAACCGTCATCTCATCCCGCAAAAATGATACCCAACCTGAGACAATCGCCAAAAAACTGAAAAAACTATGGCTCTCAGACTATGGAGACACTAAAACATGTTTTTTTTTTGTGTGTCAAAAATGATATTATTGTGTAAAACCTAAATAAATAAAAAACTATACATATTAGGTATCGTCACGTCCGTAAGAACCTGCTCTATAAAAATAGCACATGATCTAACCTGTCAGATGAACGTTGTAAATAATAAAAATTAAAAACAGTGCCAAAACAGCTATTTTTGGGCAAATTTTCCATTTTAATTCATTTTTTCCCATAACAAAGCAAGGGTTAACAGCCAAACAAAACTCAATATTTATTGCCCTGATTCTTTAGTTTATAGAAATGCCCCATATGTGGTCGTAAACTGCTGTATGGCCACACGGCAGGGCGCAGAAGGAAAGGAGCGCCATATGGTTTTTGGAAGGCAGTTTTTGCTGGACTGGTTTTTTTACACCATGTCCCATTTGAAGCCCCCCCGATGCACCCCTAGAGTATAAACTCCAAAAAATGACCCCATTTTGGAAACTACACCCCTTAAGGTATTCAAAACTGATTTTACAAACTTTGTTAACCCTTTAAGTGTTCCACAAGAGTTAATGGCAAATGGAGAGGAAATTTCTGAATTTCTATTTGTTACTTTGCCTCACAAAAAGTGTAATATAGAGCAACCAAAAATCATATGTACCCTAAAATAGTACCAACAAAACTGCCACCTTATCCCGTAGTTTCCAAAATGGGGCCACTTTTTTGGAGTTTCTAACCTAGGGGTGCATCAGGGGGCTTTAAATGGGACATGGTGTCTAAAAACAATCCAGCAAAATCTGCCTTCCAGAAACCATATGGTGTTCCTTTCCTTCTGCGCCCTGCCGTGTGCCCGTACAGCAGTTTACGACCACATATGGGGTGTTTCTGTAAACTACAGAATCAGGGCCATAAATAAAGAGTTTTGTTTGGCTGTTAACCCTTGCTTTGTTACTGGAAAAAAAATATTAAAATGGAAAATCTGCCGAAAAAGTGAAATTTTGAAATTGAATCTCTATTTTCCATTAATTCTTGTGGAACACCTAAAGGGTTAACAACGTTTGTAAAATCAGTTTTGAATACCTTGAGGGGTGTAGTTTCTTAGATGGGGTCACTTTTATGGAGTTTCTACTCTAGAGGTGCATCAGGGGGGCTTCAAATGGGACATGGTGTCAAAAAAAAAACAGTCCTGCAAAATCTGCCTTCCAAAAACCGTATGGCATTCCTTTCCTTCTGCGCCCTGCCGTGTGCCCGTACAGCAGTTTACGACCACATATGGGGTGTTTCTGTAAACTACAGAATCAGGGCCATAAATAATGAGTTTTGTTTGGCTGTTAACCCTTGCTTTGTTACTGGAAAAAATGGATTAAAATTGTAAATTTGCAAAAAAATTGAAATTCTGAAATTTCATCTCCATTTGCAAATAACTCTTGTGGAACACATAAATGGTTAACAAAGTTTGTAAAATCAGTTTTGAATACCTTGAGGGGTGTAGTTTCCAAAATGGGGTCTTTTTTGGGTGGTTTCAATTATGTAAGCCTCACAAAGTGACTTCAGACCTGAACTGGTCCTTAAAAAATGGGTTTTGGAAATTCTCTGAAAAATGCTTCTAAACTTCTAAGCCTTGTAACGTCCCCAAAAAATAAAATATCATTCCCAAAATTATCCAAACATGAAGTAGACATATGGGGAATGTAAAGTAATAACTATTTTTGGAGGTATTACTATGTATTATAGAAGTAGAGAAATTGAAACTTGGAAATTTTCAAATTTTTCCAAATTTTTGGTAAATTTGGTATTTTTTTTATAAAAAAATATGAAATTTTTTGACTCCATTTTACCAGTGTCCTGAAGTACAATATGTGACGAAAAAACAATCTCAGAACGGCCTGGATAAGTAAAAGCGTTTTAAAGTTATTCACACATAAACTGACACTGGTCAGATTTGCAAAAAATAGCCTGGTCCTTAAGGTGAAAAATGGCTTGGTCCTGAAAGGGTTAAAAAGAGAATACTGGAACATGTGGGTGATGTCCGCCATAAACGCGACAAACCACTGTCCAGACATGTTGTACTCCAGCATGGAGCGGATCCCAACACATTACATTTCTCCATGATAGAGACAATCAAACATTCTATCAGCGGAGGTGACACCATCTTAAAACAAAAGGAGTTCAAATGGATTCATATGTTAAACACAATGTCACCACTGGGACTGAATGAGAACATTGATTTCTCATGCTTTTTATAGCTGCCCATAGACTATCTACAGTTGCAAGAAAAAGTATGTGAACCCTTTGGAATGATATGGATTTCTGCACAAATTGGTCATAAAATGTGATCTGATCTTCATCTAAGTCACAACAATAAACAATCACAGTCTGCTTAAACTAATAACACACAAAGAATTAAATGTTACCATGTTTTTATTGAACACACCATGCAAACATTTACAGCGCAGGTGGAAAAAGTATGTGAACTCTTGGATTTAATAACTGGTTGAACCTCCTTTGGCAGCAATAACTTCAACCAAACGTTTCCTGTAGTTGCAGATCAGACGTGCACAACGGTCAGGAGTAATTCTTGACCATTCCTCTTTACAGAACTGTTTCAGTTCAGCAATATTCTTGGGATGTCTGGTGTGAATCGCTTTCTTGAGGTCATGCCACAGCATCTCAATCGGGTTGAGGTCAGGACTCTGACTGGGCCACTCCAGAAGGCGTATTTTCTTCTGTTTAAGCCATTCTGTTGTTGATTTACTTCTATGCTTTGGGTCGTTGTCCAGTTGCAACACCCATCTTCTGTTGAGCTTCAGCTGGTGGACAGATGGCCTTAAGTTCTCCAGCAAAATGTCTTAAACTTGGGAATTCATTTTTCCTTCGATGATAGCAATCCATCCAGGCCCTGACGCAGCAAAGCAGCCCCAAACCATGATGCTCCCACCACCATACTTCACAGTTGGGATGAGGTTTTGATGTTGGTGTGCTGTGCCTCTTTTTCTCCACACATAGTGTTGTGTGTTTCTTCCAAACAACTCAACTTTGGTTTCATCTGTCCACAGAATATTTTGCCAGTACTGCTGTGGAACATCCAGGTGCTCTTGTGCAAACTGTAAACGTGCAGCAATGTTTTTTTTGGACAGCAGTGGCTTCCTCTGTGGTATCCTCCCATGAAATCCATTCTTGTTTAGTGTTTTACGTATCGTAGATTCGCTAACACGGATGTTAGCATATGCCAGAGACTTTTGTAAGTCTTTAGCTGACACTAGGATTCTTCTTTACCTCATTGAGCAGTCTGCGCTGTGCTCTTGCAGTCATCTTTACAGGACGGCCACTCCTAGGGAGAGTAGCAGCAGTGCTGAACTTTCTCCATTTATAGACAATTTGTCTTATCATGGACTGATGAACAGCAAGGCCTTTAATAACCCTTTCCAGCTTTATGCAAGTCAACAATTCTTAAATCGTAGGTCTTCTGAGAGCTCTTTTGTGCAAAGCATTATTCACATCAGGCAATGCTTCTTGTGAAAAGCAAACCCAGAACTGGTGTGTGTTTTTTATAGGGCAGGGCAGCTGTAACCACCACCTCCAATCTCATCTCATTATTTGGACTCCAGTTGGCTGACACCTCACTCCAATTAGCTGTTGGAGTGGTCATTAGTCTAGGGGTTCACATACTTTTTCCACCTGCACTGTGAATGTTTACATGGTGTGTTCAATAAAAACATGGTAACATTTAATTCTGTGTGTGTTATTAGTTTAAGCAGACTGTGATTGTCTATTGTTGTGACTTAGATGAAGATCTGATCACATTTTATGACCAATTTGTGCAGAAATCCATATCATTCCAAAGGGTTCACATACTTTTTCTTGCAACTGTATATAAGAGTGAGGGTATACTATAGCATAGTGTCGACCAAAAGAAGGGGAGGCTATGTAGCCATCTCCAACACTATACTTTTCTACTCTCTCTTAAAATGAAGGAATTGAACGTTAAAATAAATAAATGATAAAAAAAAAATACATCTATCTGGCACAGAAATAAACAAAAAATGTGTAGAATGTAATATATAACTGTACGGTTAGACATTTACATGGAATTAACAATCTCTCTATGTGTTTACCAGTGCCAGTAGGGATATACCTGTATACTCTTATGCAAGTCTGCACCGCAAACAGTACGGGGTTCATCCATGCCTCCTGTATAATAGGGTCATGTTTCATGTTTGCCCTAGTTGGGTGACAGAGAATTGGGGAGCCCACTTAGCAGCGATGCCCGATTTGGCCAGCCGAGACATACATGACAATGATGCGGTACCACCACGTGACCACTTGTATAGCCTTGTAATCGGTGACTTAGCAACAGGCCGTCATGTGACCGGTGGTATGGAATATCTCACTGCTAAGCGCCTCATCTCAGACTGAGGCTTGGCTCTGTCACGTGGGAGTGACGTAACTATACGCCGCTACGTGACCACTGTCACGGACGGATGACGTAGCTACGCGTCATCGTGTTACCATTGGACACGGTGACGCAACGCAGGAGGCGTCACTTAGAAACGCCTACTCTATGCAAAATGAAAACAGGTCACGTGAGTTTTACTAAGAACACGCCGATACTGGCCCCGCCCATATCCACACTAGGCGGGCTATTTAAATCATAGCCGGAGCTGCAGCCAGCGACCTCACATCAAATTTATTGAGGCACCGGAGCAGGTACGTTTCTATAAGCACGGACGACCTGAGTCTCTGGAAAAGGAGGTCAGTAATATACAGTGGGATGCGAACGTTTGGGCAACCTTGTTAATAGTCATGATTTTCCTGTATAAATCGTTGGTTGTTACGATAAAAAAATGTCAGTTAAATATATCATATAGGAGACACACACAGTGATATTTGAGAAGTGAAATTAAGTTTATTGGATTTACAGAAAGTGTGCTATAATTGTTTAAACAAAATTAGGCAGGTGCATAAATTTGGGCACCACAAAAAAGAAATGAAATCAATATTTAGTAGATCCTCCTTTTGCAGAAATTACAGCCTCTAAACGCTTCATGTAGGTTCCAATCAGAGTCTGGATTCTGGTTGAAGGTATTTTGGACCATTCCTCTTTACAAAACATCTTTAGTTCATTCAGGTTTGATGGCTTCCGAGCATGGACAGCTCTCTTTAAGTCACACCACAGATTTTCAATTATATTCAGGTCTGGGGACTGAGATGGCCATTCCAGAACGTTGTACTTATTCCTCTGCATAAATGCCTTAGTGGATTTTGAGCAGTGTTTAGGGTCGTCTTGTTGAAAGATCCAGCCCCGGCGCAGCTTCAGCTTTGTCACTGATTCCTGGACATTGGTCTCCAGAATCTGCTGATATTGGGTGGAATCCATGTGTCCCTCAACTTTGACAAGATTCCCAGTCCCTGCACTAGCCACACAGCCCCACAGCATGATGGAACCACCACCATATTTTACTGTAGGTAGCAGGTGTTTTTCTTGGAATGCTGTGTTCCTTTACCTCCATGCATAACGCCCCTTGTTATGGCCAAAAGATTCAATTTTAGTTTCATCAGTCCACAGCACCTTATTCCAAAATGAAGCTGGCTTGTTCAAATGTGCTTTAGCCCACCTCAAGCGGCACGTTTTGTGCTGTGGGCGGAGAAAAGGCTTCCTCTGCATCACTCTCGCATACAGCATCTCCTTGTGTAAAGTGCGCGAATGGTTGAACGATGCACAGTGACTCCATCTGCAGCAAGATGATGTTGTAGGTCTTTGGTGCTGGTCTGTGGGTTGACTGACTGTTCTCACCATTCGTGCTTCTGTCTAGCCGAGATTTTTCTTGGTCTGCCACTTCGAGCCTTAACTTGAACTGAGCCTGTGGTTTTCCATTTCCTCAATATGTCCTCAATATGTTCCTAACTGTGGAAACAGACAGCTGAAATCTCTGAGACAGCTTTCTGTATTCTTCCCCTAAACCATGATGGTGAACAATCTTTGTCTTCAGGTCATTTGAGAGTTGTTTTGAGACCCCCCATGTTGCTACTCTTAAGAGAAAATTAAAAAAGAGGAGGGAAACTTACAATTGACCCCCTTAAATACTCTTTCTCATAATTGGATTCACCTGTGTATGTAGGTCAGGGGTCACTGAGCTTACCAAGCCAATTTGAGTTCCAATAATTAGTTCTAAAGGTTTTGGAATCAATAAAATGACAATATTATGCACCTGCCTAATTTTGTTTAAACAATTATAGCACACTTTCTGTAAATCCAATAAACTTCATTTCACTTATCAAATATCACTGTGTGTGTCTCCTATATGATATATTTAACTGATATTTTTTATCGTAACAACCAACGATTTATACAGGAAAATCATGACTATTAACAAGGTTGCCCAAACTTTTGCATCCCACTGTAGCTACTGTGATGGCTAAGCACTCCATTATTTCTGACCTACAGACCACCACAGGTCAAGCCGGAAGACCTTTGGCTGCCGTACTCTTTAGTGAGTGTATAGAACCACCCCTATGTAGCCTGTCTTGGGCACGCAAGTACCACAATTTATCTCTTATGATGTGGTGTATATGAGTGAGCAGATGTGACCACCTTTATATGGCTATCTGCTGGCACTCCTCTATCATTGTGTATCTGGACGTGATGCGGCACCTTTAAGGCACTTTAGCCCTGTTGGTTTATGAAAATGATTGCATAAGGACTTGATCCAGTCTATTGGTCTGACTGTACTATATATTACCATAAGAGTTATTTGTCATGTATAAATATACGGCTGCAATGAATGACAGCCTGGTACGGATGACAACTTCATCTAGTGTCATCAGTGAGGAGGAAGATTGTGTTCTCTTCACGTAAATATTGATGCCTATTAGCTCACTGAATCGAGTGTCCCCTGATGAGCCCAGGTTATCGGTGTGGGCAAAACGCGTTGGGACTGAGGCGCCCAGGTTAGTTTTGTTGTTTTAGGGCAGCAACTCCAAGCGCCGAGAAGATTGTATCTATACCAATAGTGTATTTGGCATCGTGATAGACAGCTGCGCCGTGAACTACAGGGTGGGCCATTTATATGCATACACCTTAATAAAACGGGAATGGTTGGTGATATTAACTTCCTGTTTGTGGCACATTAGTATATATGAGGGGGGAAACTTTTCAAGATGGGTGGTGACCATGGCGGCCATTTTGAAGTCGGCCATTTTTAATCCAACTTTTGTTTTTTCAATAGGAAGAGGGTCATGTGACACAACAAACTTATTGGGAATTTCACAAGAAAAACAATGGTGTGCTTGATTTTAACGTAACTTTATTCTTTCATGAGTTATTTACAAGTTTCTGACCACTTATAAAATGTGTTCAATGTGCTGCCCATTGTGTTGGATTGTCAATGCAACCCTCTTCTCCCACTCTTCACACACTGATAGCAACACCACAGGAGAAAGGCTAGCACAGGCTTCCAGTATCCGTAGTTTCAGGTGCTGCACATCTCGTATCTTCACAGCATAGACAATTGCCTTCAGATGACCCCAAAGATAAAAGTTTAAGGTGGTCAGATCGGGAGACCTTGGGGGCCATTCAACTGGCCACTGGATATGCAAAATTGCTACATGATGATGTGTTTCCCTCTTTATGCACTGAACTGGCACGTTCCCTGAGTTTTTCCAGCAAGATGGTGCACCCACCACCACATTATGGGTGTCAGGTCCGAGCATTCCTAGATGAACAGTTTCCTGGAAAGTGGATTGGTCATCGTGGGCCAGTTGAATGGCCCCCAAGGTCTCCCGATCTGACCCACTTAGACTTTTATCTTTGGGGTCATCTGAAGGCAATCGTCTATGCTGTGAAGATACGAGACATGCAGCACCTGAAACTACGGATACTGGAAGCCTGTGCTAGCATTTCTCCTGCGGTGTTGCTATCAGTGTGTGAAGAGTGGGAGAAGAGGGTTGCATTGACAATCCAACACAATGGGCAGCACATTGAACACATTTTATAAGTGGTCAGAAACTTGTAAATAACTCATGAAAGAATAAAGTTACGTTCAAACCAAGCACACAATTGTTTTACTTGTGAAATTCCCAATAAGTTTAATGTGTCAGATGGCCCTCTTCCTATTGAAAAAACAAAAGTTGGATTCAAAATGGCTGACTTCAAAATGGCCGCCATGGTCACCACCCATCTTGAAAAGTTTCCCCCCTCACATATACTAATGTGCCACAAACAGGAAGTTAATATCACCAACCATTCCCATTTTATTAAGGTGTATCCATATAAATGGCCTACCCTGTATACCACTGTATGCACTGAGCAGCTGCCTAGAATGTGTACATAGAACATTGTATATATCTAACATCTTTATTCTTCAGCATTGCTTAAACCAGTGTTTCCCAACCAGTGTGCCTCCAGCTGTTGCAAAACTACAACTCCCAGCATGCCCGGACAGCCTTTGGCTGTGCGGGAATGCTGGGAGGTGTAGTTTTGCAACAGCTGGAGGCACACTGGTTGGGAAACACTGGCTTAAACGACATATTATATTGAGCACGTATCTATACAAGGCATATATAGCAGTATACTCTGCTGCTCTGCGTACCTATAAACTTTATTATTTTATGTACCTAGACAAGGTCACTACTAATTGGGCATTTGACTAGACTTTGCCCAATAGATCCCCGAACAGGGGCAGTCTAGGGCGTTACAGGAGGTTCCTGAACATGGGATCGCCCCTATCGGGGCCGCCATTCGGTTTTTTAGGCAGGGATAAATATCTTAGGGCCATATCTAGGGACAGGCCCAAATTAGGAAGCTATCACTCTGCCTAGATTACAGTGTTCTTGAAAAATCTCACTGAGGAACAGAAACACTTTCACAGAGCACACTAAGTGCACATCCACTCATGAAGTGCCGGTATTCTTTTCTTTTTGTGTTTGTCCTTATGGGAGTTTGTTATTTTATACGTACTAAATAATAAAGGCTACGTTTTATGACAGGTGGTACCCTGTGACAGAGCAGCTACAGATGTAGTTAGCTTCTATTGCTTGCGGCACAGGTAAGCAGCCCCAGGCAGAGCTGCACAAAGACAGAGAATGGGCATTCCCCCTACGGGGAACACAGGAACCCGCTTCCGAAGGTGGAAATGGACAGACATGAATGGAACACCAGAAGCAGTAAGGACTGCCAGACAGACAATAACAGGAACATAGATCAGACGCAGATAAGCTCTGCTAGGCTATACAGATACAGGACAGTACAAGGCAAGGTACAGGGCCAGAAGACAACAATACAGAACCAGGTGGAACACACCGAGGTGTAGATGGTAGGACCTCTTGGGTCAGCAGCAAAGGGCAAAACCTGAAAAGACAAATGTAGACAGACAGACTAGGGTGAAACACCCACAAGACAAGACAGAACAGACTGACCTCAACACTCCAAGATCAAAAGGCATAAATAGCAGCCTAACGAGTGCACCTTAAAGGACCCACCCAGGAACAGACCAGGGGAGGTTAACCCCCATCAGAACCAAACATGGAGGTACCAAATCAGGTCCGGGGTAACCAGAAACAACAGCATACCAAGCTGTGATACAGGACATGGCCCCTAGCAACCAGCATGCATGGAACACCGCAGCCATTACACAAGAGCGCAACCAACCTGGCATATTCACAGGGAGACGATACAGCCAAAGGGGGTACACACACACGCACACTAGATACCGCAGGACAAACAGTTGAATTAAATGATAGTTTATTCCTAATGTAGTAAAAGCAATGTGGATATATAAAAATAAATAATGTGTAGGATATAATAAAAAGTATCAAAATAAGGTCACAAGGATATAAAAATATGAAAAATGTATAAATAGAGTCGCACAAGAGAGTGTGGGGTAATCTGAGGTTAAAATGGTGATAGTCAATATGTCCACAGAATGGTAAATGTTCAATACTCCTGTTAAAAAAACTCAGTAGATAGCCAATGTGGTTACAGAATTGTTAATGTTCAGTATTCCTGTTAAAAAACAACAACTCAATAAATAGTTGATACAGCCACAGAGTGGTTAATAGTCAGTCCTCAGTAGGTCAATTCAGCTGATCAGTAGTAAAGCATAGCAGATAGAGCAATCCTAAAACATTTGCTATAATGCCCAATATAGTCAAGGATCCAGTGGCAGGCTGATGTCTATTGACTCACTCCTGTGGTGTCCCACAAGGAGTGAGTACACTGCCTGTTGTTACCTTATTGTAGCGCACAGCAGATTCAGCGCCTTGCGCCCGGCAGGTTCAGCGTCCCACATGGTGTTGGCTCGGCGCGCCTGAAGCGCTTGGCGTCCCACGTGGTGTTGTATGTAAATTCAGCGGGACACGTGATCCTATGAGAAGTCAGCATAGTTGTGTTTCCTCTGATAGGTTTTGGGCTGGGGAGGCTGCTGTGAATGAATGGGCTGTTTAGTTGTGTGGAAGTGCTTCCTGTAGAACTGTTCTATAATGTCCTTTTTATTCTCTGGACAAGCGGGTAGTCATGGGTGATACCCATCAGCTTTATTACTGATCAGCTGAATTGATCTACTGAGGGACTGACTATAACAGGAACATAGATCAGACGCAGATAAGCTATGCTAGGCTATACAGATACAGGACAGTACAAGGCAAATTACAGCGCCAGAAGACAACAATACAGAACCAGGCGGAACACACCGAGGTGTAGATGGTAGGACCCCTTGGGTCAGCAGTAATGCAAAACTGTGCACATTTCAGAGTGGCTTTTTATTGTGGGCAGTCTAATGCATATTCATGCTGTCTAATCAGCACCTTGATATGCCACACCTGTGAGGTGGGATGGATTATCTTGGCAAAGGAAAAATGCTCACTAACACAGATTTAGACAGATTTGTGAACAATATTTGAGAGTAAGGGGTCTTTTGTGCATGCAGAAAATGTTTCAGATCGTTGAGTTCAGCTCATGCAAAATGGGAGCAAAACCGAAAGTGTTGCGTTTATTTTTTTTCTCAAGGGTTTGAAAGATTGAAAAACAGAGTGTTAATACCAGGAACTCCAGGAGTAGTCTCTCTTAAGGGATCCAGGAATATCTGCAGGGCACCAAAGGATGGACAAGTGTAGAATTGGGAATAAAGGAAAAGGCTGCCAGTGATGGTCATATATGCAGGGATTGCCACTGCATAGGTAATTATAATCGGACGAGTGAAAGGATAAAAAATAAAATAAAAAGAAAACCCCACTAATGGCGCCAAACCTCTAAATGGTATTTACAAAAAATATTAATACTAAAAAAGATAGAAAATAAATGTGTACTAAATGATAATCAACATTCTTGCTTTCATTCTTGCTTTCACCTACCTAAAAATTAGTAGATGCCATTGGTAAGATAAATACATAAAAACATGATAAAAGAAAAGAATTGCGGCTAAACACTCACTTCACCAGGAAGGCGTTTTGTGGGATAAAGCTCAAGACACCCACAAAACTAACCTTCACTCGCCTGGATCACTTGTAGAATCTCAGGAAGAACGGCAATTCACAGTGGGTACTTCTCGTAAATTCCTTTAATAATAGCACAGGTAAGGCTCAACGTATTTTGGGGTATCACTAATCCACCTGCATCAGGAGCAGCCACAAAACATGGCATACATACAAGACGTAATACATGATGTATATAAAAAGGTACAAAAAAAACCTCTGGTTTCGGAACTCATGCATTCTACCATGGAACGCATCTGTTTTCTGGGTGTATACAACTAAATATGTACGAATACAAACATTTTTAAAAATGGGGAAATGGGACCCGAATGCTTGAATGTGTTCAATATACAGGAAAAAAAGATAAGATAGAGGTGTTTTACCCAGATCAGCAGGACCAGAGGCAAAAGCACTTTCGGTCCGATAGTAGTGGAGCGCAAGTGTGGAACGCAAGGGTTCCATTGCGCATGCCTGGAAGAAGCAGACGGGAAGCTCTTGCAGTCCGGTCCTGTGGAACGCATAGGTTCCATTGCGCATGCGTGGAGCGCTAGTGCACTCCTGTTTCTTCTGCATTCCGCATATCTCAAGGACCGGTAGGCTCATAGATAATACATTTTCTATATCGCAGGGGGGTTTATTCTGACACCCCCCCCCCCCCCCTTCCCCAGTAAGGCAAAACTGTGCACATTTCAGAGTGGACTTTTATTGTGGGCAGTCTAAGGCACACCTGTGCAATATTCATGCTGTCTAATCAGCACGTATATATACGATGAGGTGGGATGGATTATGTTGGCAAAGGAGAAGTGCTCACTAACACAGATTTAGACAGATTTGTGAACAATATTTGAGAGTAATGGGTCTTTTATGTACGTAGAAAATGTTTCAGATCTTTGAGTTCACCTCATGCAAAATGGGAGCAAAACCAAAAGTGTTGCGTTTATATTTTTGGCCCCACTTGTATGCACTTGTATTGAATGCCTTACCAGAAGGCTGGGCAAAGAATAGGAGGTAGACCCTTTTCAGCTCCACCCTCTGCAGAATTGAGATAAAAATTAGGGATTTCAGACATTTCTTTGACACAATTTGGGAATCCGGTAACATTGCATTGTTTTCCATATTTGCTCTATCCCCCCGGGATCAGAAAACAGGACTCTTATCAGCCATTCATTAAGTATAAGAACCTTTCTGTTTTAATCCTTTTTTTACAATAACCGTTTTTATTGTTAAATTATGATTATAAGTCCTTTGTTTAGTCATATTTTTTGTTTAGCACTATACTTTTTTGTTTATTAAATCCTAAAATTTTATGTCATCCTTGTTACCTCTAACTTGCCTTCCTCCTCAAAGTGCTGCCTTTGCTCATTACCATTGATACAGCGTGCTTGTCGTATGCTAGAACACAGTTAAGACCAGGGCTTTCATCAGCCTGGTCCTTATTTGACAGATGGTGCAGCTTGTGTAGGATGTGTGTGTGTGTGAATGGATGACATAAGTTAGTGGTTGCCTATTGGATTAGGGACTGTGAAGTTCCTTCCAGTCCCATCCAAGGTCACTGGAGCCGTGAGTGCCAGAGTCCCTCATGGCCTGTGTTGTTGTGTGTGCGCTTGATCATGGTTTGTGATTTTTGATAGACCTCATTTTAGAAACTACACCCCTCCAGTGAGGTTAAGCATCTTCTGAATGTTCATGGATATATTTGCAAAATTAGGGGCAAAATAAGTGGGAGTCCTACTCCTGTATGATGAGCTGATTGAAAAAAGACCAGCAGTGCTCAGTGAGCACTGTGACCTGTTATTAGGTCAGATGGCATCAACGTTCATCAGTCACATTGCCTATGTGCAGCTCAGTCCCATTCAAGTGAATGGACCTGGGTTGCAACACACAGCATAGCCACTATACAGTGTATGGTCTCTTCAAGATGATTGGTGGGGCTGAGTTGAAACCCCACCATTCAGACTTTGATTACCTGTATTGCGGATAGGTCACCCATATTATAGTCCTGGAAAAAAAAACCTCTAAATTCCTGCTCATGGTGGTTCTTTGAACAGGACCCCCACTCGACTCTGTGATTGACAGCTATCTCACTATGCACATTCATATAGTAAAGGCTGTCAATCACTAAAATGGTCATCTGCTGGACTCCTCAGCCTAGAAAAAGCAGAAATTTGAATGAATGAATTACAAATTATACTGAATGTTTTCTCACAATGGATCAATCTGGTCAATTCTGCTCTATAATAAATAACACTGCCTATAGATTGCCTAGCATTTTCCAGAGTGACAGGCTCCCCTTTACTAGGATCTGTTTGAGAGCAAGGCTAGTTTGCCTTCTTATTCCTGTTTTATAACAGTATTCTTGATTATTCAATTGACAGGCAATATTGTTTTGTTTTGCAGATTCCTGTTTTGTATTTTTATTGACACATCAGAAGTTGCCATTTTTTTTGCCAGCAAGTTTATCTGCAAAACCAAGGACAAAAGGGAAAAGAAGAATTGAGGAATTATACTCATCTAGGATTTAGGATGAAGATGAAAAAGACAAAGAGAAGTTGATGTCTTGTATAGCCAGACTAACAGAAAAGATGAACTTTGACTTTTTATTTGCCACTAAGTTGCCTCGTATTGTTCCAAATTTCCATTTTTTTTTTATTGTGAATACATAGAAAAGGCATGCAAACCACATAAAAACTCTAAGCCCCCCCCCCCCACCCACATACAACCAAATGGAGAAGAGAGAGAGAGAGAGAGAACCCTTATAATTTTAGAATCCCAAAAACCTTCCTCTGGTTGACGTGAGATCCAAGACGACCATGCCAAATCATATTATTTGACATTTTTTCCATACAGTAACCAAGGGGATGCCACTACGGAACTATACTTGAAAAACACTAAGTGATCTACAGTAGTAACCAACTCCTACAACTGGTGAAGCATTGGACATCTCCACAAAAGATGAACCAAGCTAGCAGAATCTTGGAAACATTTTGGGCATTTATCCAAGATCTTTTCTGGATTTTAAGTAAAAATTTAGGGGTATAATTTAATCTATGAATAATGTGCCAATGTGACCAGATCCGAGAAACATGATATAAAATGGTGAAATATTACCTAAAGTAAGTCTATTTCTCATTACTTATTTCTAAAGGAAAAAAAGCTGTCTGGTTTGAGAGCTGCACATATACAAGCAGGCAAACAACGCGGGTTTGTGACAGTTCGTGTGTTTGAGTTCAAGTGTGTGTTTGTATTAAGTGTGTGACTTTAGATTATGTGAAGGAGTATCAGTGAGAGCTAAATTATTTGTGTACATTGCTGAGTGGCTGTGCCCAACTTTATTGTACTCTATACCAAGTCAGAGCAGTGTAGTCTAGTTTATACACTGTGACTTGCTTTTGCTGCCAGGTTAATTTCATAGCAGCTGAGAGCATACTGTGAT
The DNA here is from genome assembly GCF_905171765.1 of Bufo bufo. Taxonomy (NCBI): domain Eukaryota; kingdom Metazoa; phylum Chordata; class Amphibia; order Anura; family Bufonidae; genus Bufo; species Bufo bufo. The sequence goes on from NC_053397.1 coordinate 119,319,749, forward strand.
TACATTTTTTATTCTCTTCCTTCTCCAGGGTGTTGCACAGGTGAGTAATAGGCTGTGGCTATCTAATTAGGAGAAGTTAAATAGCCAGTCTTGAGGGCCAGCTCAGTCCTTTGAATTCAGAGGAAAAAAAGCTGTCTGGTTTGAGAGCTGCACTTTTACAAGCAGACAAACAACGCGAGTTTGTGAGCGTTCGCGTGTTTGATTTCCAGTGTGTGTTTGCATTAAGTGTGTGACTTTAGATTACGGGACTTGAGATTCAGCAACTTTAGGAGGGGACTACAGTAAGTTAGATTCTTATCACTGCGCTGTATAGTATCTTTTAACTGCATTTAGTATGTGTTCCATTATTGACAGCGCAGTCCAGTGCACATCTTGTCTAATGTATGGAGTCCTGGAACAGCTGTTTGAAGGTACATATCTTTGTTAAAAATGTCAGCAAATTGCCAGTTTGGAATCACACATCAAGTATCTAACTGGGGGAGTTTCAACATTGAGAAGCGTTGACAATTTGGAAAAGAATTTGCTGCTCACTGAGCAAACACTATGGGGTAGATGTGGAGGAGGATGGTAGCGAGGAGGATCAGGAAAGTGAGGTAGCTAGCTGGATAACAGTTAGAAAGTGGGGAAGGTGGAAGAGTGCCAGGGAGGCTAGCCCTGATCTGACACGCCCCAACAAGTTTGCAAGGTTGGCAGATGAGGGGGATGTCAGTTCAGGGAGAGCACTGCTGCAGCCGGACCCTTCCTCTGCCAGTCAGGGGAATGTCGGCTTCAGTAAGCAGGGGACCGGAGAGCAGGGCAGGCCAGACAGGTGCTGGTAGTGCGAGACTCAATTATTAGGGTACAGATAGGGCATCTGTCACAAAGACCGGGATCGTCAAATGATGTGTTGTCTTGTCCTGTCTAAAGCTCACAGTCCGAGAGGGATATAAGTGAGGGACATGAAACTGTGGAGTCACTGTGCGTAGAAATACATGGAGGCAAAAACAATAATAATATACTAATAGGATTTTATTATAGACCACCTAATATACCAGAGTCCACAGAAAATCTGCTACTAACGAGATAGACGAGGCGGCAGATCATAATGAAGTCGTTATTATGGGGGACTTCAACTAACCAGATATAGACTGGTAAACTGAAACCTTTATATCTCATAAAGGAAACAGGTTCTTGGCAATAACCAAAGACAATTACCTTTCCCAACTAGTTCAGGACCCGACTAGAGGTACAGCCATACTGGACTTAGTATTAACCAATAGACCTGACAGAACAACAGATGTGCAGGTTGGCGGACACCTGGGAAATAATAACCATAAAGTAATAACTTTCCAATTGTCATTCAAAAGAGTGTTTCTTCAGAGAGGAACAAAAATACCAAGCTTCAAAAAACTAAGAGAGGCCATAGGCCTAACTAATGGGAAAAAGTCCTCAAAAATTAAAATACAGCCACAAAATGGGATATTTTTAAAAAGCATCCTAAAATCTAATTATGAGAGGTACATACCTTTATGATATTAAAAGGTTAAGGAACAAGTAAAAACCAATGTGGATAAATAGAACTGTAAATAAAGCAATAAATGACGAAAAAGCAAGCATTTAAATCACTAAAACAGGAGGGTAGTGAGGAAGCACTGAAAAACTATAAGAAAAAAAAATAGAATATGTAAAAATAAAAGCAGCCAAACTAGAGACCAAGAGATTAATTGCCAAAGAGAGCAAAAACTAACCCTAAAATGTTCTACAATTATATAAATAGTAAAAAATATAAATCTGAAGGTGTCGGCCCTCTACAGAGAAATGAGAGGGGAGTTGCAAAGAGTGATGAGGGGAAAGCAAAGCTATTAAATATTTGTTTTCTCTCCACTGTATTCACTGAGGAAAATAAACTGTCAGATGAAATGCAGAATGTAAAAGTAAATTCCCCTTTAAAAGTTCCCTGTCAGACACAGGAAGAAGTACAGCGGCGTCTTAAAAAGATTAAAATAGACAAATCGCCAGGACCAGATGGCGTACACCCTCCTATCCTAGGATAATTAAGTAATGTCATAGCCAGACCCTTATTTCTGATATTTAATGACCTCTATACTGACAGGGAGTGTTCCACAGGATTGGCACATCGCAAATGTGGTGCCAATATTCAAAAAGGGTCCAAAAACAGAGCTCAGAAACTATAGGACGCTAAGTTTAACATCTGTCATGGGTAAACTGTTTGAAGGTTTTCTAAGAGATGCTATCTTGGAGTACCTCAATGAAAATGAGCAAATTAATGCCATATCAGCATGCTTCTGAGGGATTGGTCATGTAAACAAATTTAATCAGTTTCTAATGAGGAGGTAAGTTCTAGACTTGTCGTATATCTGGACTTCTCCAAAGCATTTGACACTGTACCGCATGAAAGGTTAGTATATAAAATGCTTGGACTGGGAAAAAAGGGCTGTATGTGGGAAGTAACTGGCTCAGTGATTGGGTCACTATCACTAGTGGAGTACCTCAGGGGTCAGTATTTGGCCCTATTCTCTTCAATATATTTATTAATGAACTTGTAGATGACACTAAACTGTGTAAAGCAATTAACACGAAAGAGGACAGTATACTGCTACAGAAGAATCTGGATAAATTGGAGGCTTGGGCAGATAAGATGGCAGATGAGGTTTAACATGACAAATGTAAGGTTATGCACATGGGAGGATAATGCAACGGTCACCTGTACATACTAAATGGTAAAACACTGGGTAACACTGACATCGAAAAGGACCTAGGAATTTTAGTGAACAGCAAACTAAGCTGTAGAAACCAGTGTCAGGCAGCTGCTGCCAAGGCCAATAAGATAATGTGTTGCATCAAAAGGGGCATAGATGCCCCGTGATGAGACATAGTCCCTGCACTTTTAAAAATCACTAGTCAGACCACACAGTGTACAGTTCTGGGGTCCTGTGAACAAGGAAGTCAAAGCAGAGCTGGAGAGGGTTCAGAGGAGGGCAACTAAAGTAATAACTGAAATGGGGGTACTACAGTACCCTGAAAGATTAATCAAAATTAGGGTTATTCACCTTAGAAAAAAAGACGACTGGGGGCGTGTCCGGACGCCGACTGGTATGGCCACTTAGACGCTCGGCTCCCGCCTGCACCACCGCACTTTGGCTAGCGACACTTGAACCTCCGGTCACATGGGGAAAAATAAATCAAAATCAGCTCCCAGGGGATCCTCTTCTCTTCCCCAATCGCCCTCGCTGCCCAGGACGCTGGAGTAGTGTTGGACAAGGACTCTCAGGACAGCTCACCCAGAGCGGCGCTCTATGCCACCACCCCGACACAGCGCGTGAGCACGAGCGCTGGAAGACCTGCCGGAGGGCAGAAATCAGCCACCTTACATTCCAGAGGCGACTACATTACAGAGGATTCTGTGCTCCAGAGGACTGGATTGGAGCTCTCCCCAGCTGCAACAGAGTTCCAGCCTGCCGCTTCTAAACTCCCAGGAGGTAATATGGCAGCCATGAAGGGCAGTGGAAAGCAACAATACAGGACTCAGGTTACTGTGCCCCTCTCCCACACCACAGATCTCAAGCTCGCCTAGGAGACTGCATATGGCCCTTTCTGGAAACCCCTAGTCTGTTCCTCCCGTGGGTGTCACAATCTGTCCCTGCTATTGAACGCAACAGTCTCCATCCCCCACAGATACCTGGGCTAGCTCCCTAAGCCCCTCCTCCGCTAGCTGCTATACCCTCTCCTGCCGCTCCTGATCCCTCACATTCCTGGGAAGTATTACCTCAGCCAATTCCCTACAAAAGAGAACTTTTGGATGCTAATATCTGAGTTACGGGAGCCCTGTAGAGCAGAGATTGCCGCCGTCCGCACTGACATTAAGCACATTGTCGACCGGGTGGACTGAAAAACGTACATGATGACACCAGGACAGTATATATCCGCCCTCCACGAGTAACATTTGAAATTGCGGCTCTCAGGGAAATGGGTCAACACCTGGAGGACTCAACAACAGGAAGGCAACTAGGGATGAGGACCTTTTTGTCACTTTGGAGGCTATCTTTTATATGATTCTTGGAGAGCCGCCCCCCCTCACAAGATTAAATTGGATAGAGCCCACAGAGCGCTCGAACCCAAGGGCACCTCCACTTGTCCCAAGGACATAATCTGCTGTGTCCATGATTACACCCTCAAAGAGGGCCATTATGACAAAGGCTCGGGCTCTATGTAATTTTGGAATTCGACGGGGCCCCAGTGCAGCTTTTCCCTGACCTCTCCTGGCTTACCCTGCAAAAAGGAGACATCTACAGCCCCTCCTCACATTGCTACGAGACCGTTCAAATAGCATGCCGATGAGGGATTTCCATTTGCCTTGTCAGCGCATCATCAGAGAAAGACAGCAACCCTTCGCTCCTTCTCGGACCTGCACCCTTTTTGTGAGACGTTGGGACTTCCTATACCTGCAATGTCGGACTGGAGTTTGAACCCCCTATCCCACCACATCCCCGGATCTGGTCCAGGCAGCTGTGAAGCGAAGAGCGGGACTGAACACGACTTTATCCTCATCGACACGGGGTCCATCCACACCAGGGCATCGGTCACCAGATGACCATTATAACCTAAGTGGAGGGGGACAACCCTGATTCAGCTCTGCACTGCTTGCATGAGCAGTAGTTTCTCCCCTGTTGCAGATAATCCTCTGTTCTTATCAGCCTTTTGTGTTTGCTATTTAGTCAGTTACTTTTTTTTATGTTATATTGTTTTCTTTTTAGTGTTGCAGGCCCTACCCGAGCATGGTTGACCTTAGAAGGTCTCATTAGTTAGTATTTGCTCTGTATGGAGTCCCTGTCAGTTGACCTCTGACACTGTGACCCAGAATAGGCTCTGATTGTTGCCTCTAGCAGGGATAACATCCCTGGGAATTTACATTCTTTGTAGCTATATGTTTTTGAGTTTTGTCTTATCCCTGTGTTGTTTGCCCCCTCCCTTCTGTTTCCATCGTCCTCTCTAGTTACATCACATTTTCGGGTCAACACACTTCTGGATCCTGGTCCCCGGCACTCGACGAGAACGCATCCGGCTTGAGGTTACTCAGCTTACCAATCGAGAAACAGCACAGAGTTTCACCTTTTGAATATTGGTGAGCTATATTCTCCCTACTCTCACACACCACCATGGTGCAGCGGTGTAACCCTTTAATGTAAAGGGACTCAACTCCAACGCCAAGAGGAGGACTTTTGCTTTTGAAGTTGAAATCCCTCAAGGCGGACATAGTATTTCTCAGGAAAACCATTTTGATGAAATTCCTCCTTTCGTTTTGCAACTCACTTATATCCCACTGCATACTTGGCCACCCAATCACGCAGGAAGGCAGGTGTTGCAATTCTTATATCAGCCATTGTCCCATCAGAATAGACACCGCATATTAGACCCACAGGGGCGTTACATCATTCTGAAAGGCAAACTTGCAGTGTCAGTCAATACGCTTTGTAATCTGCATGCCCCAAAACATCTCAGATCCATTTCCTTAGCACAGTGTTCCATAAGGCTTTTGGATCTTTCTGACCCACTGGTCCTATTAGGTGGAGACTTTAACAATATTTTCTCGGACTCTAAGGACAGATTAGCCCTACCAGGCAGGCCCTTTAACCCATCGCAACAGCGATTAACCAGGGCTTTTCGTTAAACTTAATCAGGAGATACTCCCTAAACGACTTAAATCACCCCTACAGATAGGTGGTTTTCCTTCTACTCCGCTCCCCACGGTACCCATACCCAAATTGATTTCTTTTTTGGACCATCTCCACCCTCGTGTGCTAAAAGGAGTCACTATGGGTCTAATTACTTGGTCCGACCATGCCCCCGTAATGGTTAGAATTGACCCTTGGTTCAGGACATACCCGCCAATGCCATTGGCGACTTAATGACACCCTACTTAAGAGACCAGTGTTGCAGGGAAGAATTGCGTGGTCATCTTAAGTCCTACTTTGAGCACAATGTGGGGTGGTGACGAATGTACGTTCCTTATGGGAGGCCCCATAAGGCGATAATGAGAGGGCATTTTTAATCGCCCTGGGTACAAGATTAAAAAAGGACTCATTAGCTACTGTACCGGTCCCTGAAATCCCGCTTGCATAATTTAGAGGAGCACTGTCATCCCACCCTACCCATCGCACTCTTAAACACATAGTTGACACTCGAGCTCACCTGCATAGGAAGCAATGGGTAAGGTGACAAACTATTATTCTATACTCGGCAACAGTATTACGCTTGGGGGAATAAACCTCACATGTTGGCCAAGCAACTAAGAAATCATCCCCCGCAATCAGGCCCCATGTGCAGTTAGGGGAGCAGATGCGGACAGTCCACTATGATTGCCGAGCGATCTCGACCTACTACACTGCCCTCTATAATTTGCCTAGTGACCTCCCCACAAATGAAAGGACCAGAGAGCGCTTACTGCAGACATACTTGGCTCCTGTAACCTCCCCACTCTGCCGACCACGAACGTTGCTGCCCTGAATGGCCCTGTAACTGTGGAAGAGATTGAGGAGATAATAGACCCACTTATCGGAGGCCAAGTCTCCAGGCCCCAATGGCTTTTCTTATAAATAACTATAAGATTTTTAAAAACTGAATTAGTAGCCATATGACAAATCTTTACCAAATCGCTTCCTATTAGATGACGCGGTGCCCACTGCCAAGTGCCACTGTATATTACATTATCCCGAAACCCAGAAAAGACCCCTCGACTGTCAAAATTATAGGCCTATTGCATTACTCAATTCGGATCTTAAGATTTTTACTAAAATATTGGCCTCTCACCTGAATGCTTTTCTTCCCCTCATTGATACATAAAGCTCAAGTAGGTTTTGTCCCCAATCGACAGGGCAGTGATAATACAAGGCGGAACATTGACTTACTGGAATGTGGTGGGTTTTCGCTCGGGGGAGGAGGCATTGCTTCCTAGTTTAGACGCTGAAAAGTGTTTGACCGCCTGAGCTGGCAGTTTCTGTTTGCGAATTTGAAGGCATACGGTATCTCTGACCCTTTTGTTCAGACCATTTAAGGCTTATACACCTCCCCCACGGTGACAGTCAAGTTTCCACACGCCGAGTCCCGACCTATGTACATAGCAAACAGGACAAGAGGGGCTGTCACTAATCCCCCTCATTATTCTCAAGGTGTATTGAACCCCTAGCGGCTAAAATTAGGGCTTGTCCAGATGTTAAGGGTATTATGGTCAGGGATAAAGAGTTCAAGATGTTACTATATGCAGACAATGTCCTCCTCACCCTCACTAAACTCCATATCTCTCTCCCCAAATCTCTACTATTACAAGAGTTTGGACGACTATTGGGGTATAAGGTCAACACCCATAAGACTGAGGCCCTCCCCCTCAATATACCTCAGACGACTCTGTGCTCCCTCCGAGCAAACTTCCCCCTTTCCATTGGCGACGGAGGATTCCTTACGATATTTGGGTGTGGACCTTAACCCCCCCCCCCGTTACACAGACCTCTATCAAATTAACTTCCCACAGATATATAAATAAATTAGGGACCTCCTCGCCAAATGGCAAACACTCCCATTATCCTTGCTAGCCCGCATGGCAGCAGTTAAAAAATATAAATTTTACCCCAAGATTCTATACCTATTTGAGACTTTACATATCCTAGTTCCCCTCCGAGATTTGAAGTCTGTTCAATCACAGCTCCTCCGATTTGTATGGGCGGAGCGATGCCATAGACTCCCTAGGTCTGTATCCTGTCTAGTAAGTCTCAGGGTGGTCTGGGAGTACCCAACCTGATCAAATATTATTGGCAGCTCAGTTACGCTACATCTCAGCCTGGGCATCTCTGCAGCGTTATTCTATTTGGATGCAGATAGAGAGACTCTGGCAGGCTTCCCATACACCCTAATTCTCTTCTATGGTCTAGCCCATATAGTACGTCCTCACCTAGGTAACTTTTAGAGCCCATGGCCTCCACTAAATCGGACATGTAGTAGTTAATTTCCTCTGGTCTCCCGCCACTCTTCCATGACTTCTTTTCTATATCCTCCAGTAATCTCAGTGAGTCTCACACCTCAGCAACAAGACTATTGTTTCAGAGTGGTGCCTTTCGATATGCAGACATTATACTGTAGATCCATTCACTAGGGACCCTATTACCTTTCTCAACTGTTCAGAGCAAATATAACCTTCCCTCTTCGACCAGTTATTTCTATGTTCAGATCAGCACTTCGCCCAAACTATTGGGGACCAAGGTCTCTCTTTCGACGTCATTTGAACATCTTTGTAGAAGAGAGGTACATATGAAAGGGTTAATATCTGAGATCTACTCCATTTTGATGACCCCCTCCGCGGGAAGAAATCAAAGACAATCTTATATGATACGATGGGAGGAATACTTGGGAGATCTCTACCAGACCCACTGTGGCGACTTATATGGAGAAGAGCAGCGAAGTCTTCAATGTCAGTTCTCTGTCAAGAGAAGCAGTATAAGATATTGTTTTGGTTTCATACTCCTGACCTTCTCCATAGATTGAATCCTGCAGTCATGGAGGCTTGCTGGAGATGTGGGACAAATAGGGGCATGCTGCACCAGTTTTCTGGGACTGCCCTTGATACACACCCTTTTGGTCTAGAGCAGGGATCAGCAACATTCGGCACTCCAGCTGTTGTGAAACTACAATTCCCAGCATACTTCATTCATTTCTATGAGAGTTCTTAGAAGAGCAGAACAAGTATGCATGCTGGGAGTTGTAGTTTCACAACAGCTGGAGTGCCGGAGGTTGCCTACCCCTGGTCTAGAGTTAGTACTCTTGAGTGATATTTTTGGTTGCAGCTAGAGATGAGCGAATTTCTCAAAATTCGATCAGCTGGTTCGCCAAATTTTTCCAAAAAGATTAGCTTCGATACAAATTTATTTGCGGCAAATCGCGTTAAAAAAACAGCTATTTCCAGGCTGTAGAGAGCTTTATAGGGGTGTAGAACACTGTGCAGTAGCACGCATAAGGAGTGTGCTGCTGTAGTGAAATACACTGCTCAAAGAAAATAAAGGGAACACTTAACCAACACAATGTTACTCCAAGTCAATCACACTTCTGTGAAATCAAACTGTCCACTTAGGAAGCAACACTGAGTGACAATCAATTTCACATGCTGTTGTGCAAATGGGATAGACAACAGGTGGAAATTATAGGCAATTAGCAAGACACCCCCAATAAAGGAGTGGTTCTGCAGGTGGTGACCACAAGACCACTTCTCAGTTCCTCTGCTTCCTGGCTGATGTTTTGGTTACTTTTGAATGCTGGCGGTGCTTTCACTCTAGTGGTAGCATGAGACGGAGTCTACAACCCACACAAGTGGCTCAGGTAGTGCAGCTTATCCAGGATGGCACATCAATACGAGCTGTGGCAAGAAGGTTTGCTGTGTCTGTCAGCGTAGTGTCCAGAGCATGGAGGCGCTACCAGGCGACGGGCCAGTACATCAGGAGACGTGGAGGAGGCCGTAGGAGGGCAACAACCCAGCAGCAGGACGCTACCTCCGCCTTTGTGCAAGGAGGAGCACTGCCAGAGCCCTGCAAAATGACCTCCAGCAGGCCACAAATGTGCATGTGTCTGCTCAAACTGTCAGAAACAGAGTCCATGAGGGTGATATGAGGGCCCAACGTCCACAGGTGGGGGTTGTGCTTACAGCCCAACACCGTGCAGGATGTTTGGCATTTGCCAGAGAACACCAAGATTGGCAAATTCGCCACTGGCGCCCTGTGCTCTTCACAGATGAAAGCAGGTTCACACTGAGCACATGTGACAGAGTCTGGAGACGCCGGTGGAGAACGTTCTGCTGCTGCAACATCCTCCAGCATGACCGGTTTGGCATTGGGTCAGTAATGGTGTGGGGTGGCATTTCTTTGGAGGGCCGCACAGCCCTCCATGTGCTCGCCAGAGGTAGCCTGACTGCCATTAGGTACCGAGATGAGATCCTCAGACCCCTTGTGAGACCATATGCTGGTGCGGTTGGCCCTGGGTTCCTCCTAACGCAAGACAATGCTAGACCTCATGTCGCTGGAGTGTGTCAGCAGTTCCTGCAAGACGAAGGCATTCTATGGACTGGCCCGCCCGTTCCCCAGACACGAATCCAATTGAGCACATCTGGGACATCATGTCTCGCTCTATCCACCAACGTGACGTTGCACCACAGACTGTCCAGGAGTTGACAGATGCTTTAGTCAGGTCTGGGAGGAGATCCCTCAGGAGACCCGTCCGCCACCTCATCAGGAGCATGCACAGGCGTTGTAGGCAGGTTAATACAGGGCACGTGGAGGCCACACACATACTGAGCCTCATTTTGACTTGTTTTAAGGACATTACATTAAAGTTGGATCAGCCTTGTAGTGTGTTTTTTTCCACTTTAATTTTTGAGTGTGTGACTCCAAATCCAGACCTACATGGGTTGAAAAATTTGATTTCCATTTTCTTATTTTTTTGTGATTTTGTTGTCAGCACATTCAACTATGTAAAGAACAAGTATTTCAGAAGAATATTTAATTAACTCAGATCTAGGATGTGTTATTTTTGTGTTCCCTTTATTTTTTTGAGCAGTGTAATACTGTGAGTCAGTATGAGATGCAGGATGACAAACGTTTGCTCTTAGAATTACTACACACTTCACTTATTTGGGCAGTCCCGGTGGTCAAAACCGACAAAAAACTCTCAAGTATGAACTCAGCTTTTCAGGTCTATGTTAGCGTCAAGAAGAGCGCACTCCTTTTACACCATCGCCAGCTGATTCCACATAGATGTAAACAGAACTTGTTCTATTAAACGCTTATACAAGTAGAGCCGCCGCCCCCCCCCCCCCCCCCCCCCCCCCCCCCCCCCCCGACAGAGTGGAGAAGGTGTCCGCAGTAAATAACCCATTTGCCCTTACTCTGATCCGTCAAAACAATAACCCCACAAAAGACGGATCCTGTCTGTGGAGCATACTTCTGCACTCGGTCAGCATTTGCACAATAATCAGTATTGCTAATGCCCAAAAAAAACAGGAGGGGATCTAAAACAGAGATGACAGTGAATGGAATATCATGCATGTCTTCTGCATTTGGCTACCAAATCATAAGCCAAATTGTGATGGGACCATACAGGCCTTAAGCTTCTACACAGACAGGATCCGTTGTGCATCTCATTTTTCCTTCCTTCTGACAGATCAGAAGAAGGGTCAAACAAATGATGATGTCAGCCAGGACGAAGGCAAAATAATGCCCAGTCATGAAGTAGGGAGGGTGGGAACAGCATGAGGAGACCACAGAGTGGCACAATGACAGGGTCTGGAGATTGCAGTAGCATCAGGAGGCCACATAGTGGCACAATGACAGAGTCTGGAGTTTGCAGCAGTATGAGGAGGCCACTGAGAGCACAATGACAGTGTGTGGAGGTGGATGCACAGAAAGAAAAACAGTGGAGCACCAAATGTTGAAGAATAATAAATGACTGATGGAGGCTTACAGGGCCATACTAGAAGTAAAAGAGGCCGTGTGATATATAGCCAGTTGGAAGGGTGAAGATAAAAAATAATTCTCTTTTTTTGTTTTTACATTTGAAATAAAAACAAGTACCATTACTATACTATTTAGTCAAATAAATATACACAGTCGTGCATTTTTACTCACTTCACCAGGGATGGTGGCACAAGATAAACTCAAGACACTTAATCCAAAGCCCCCCTTGGCCGAGGTCGCCTGTAGAATGTTAGTTCCCCTTGTCGTCCTGTTGATTGATGATTCAAGGGACTTCAGATGTAGCACAGGTAACTTTATTTTGTAAGCTCCATGCGTTTCGGGGCATATAAAAACCCCTTCCTCAGGAGCATATCGCAATACAGAAGGACAAGTACAGAGGCATTTTATAGATGGTCACACAGAACAGGGAGTTCCACGTGGTGGAGCGCTTCCTCCGGTTCATGTGGCCCGGAACCAGAAGTGGTTTCCACCGAATCCACCCTATTATATTTAGATTGGATGCAAATGGGCACACAGATGCCATATTGTGGCAGGAGTAGCGTCAGGCTGCCTTATTGGTTGTGTCCCCGTCTGTATGGGTATCTTCAGGGCCAGTAAACACACGTCGGAACGTTCACTTCCTGTCACATGATATCGGGGCGGACGTGCGTTCCATAGGTGGAAAGCATAATAGCCGGAGTGCGGCATCGGGTCCTTCTGGGGGCATTGAGAAGCCAATGAAATTAAAATTAATAGAATTAGGTCACCTGTTGGTGGGGAGGTGTAATAATATTGTAGTATGCAATAGGGAGGGGGGGGGGGGAGATAAGAATAAAATAGAATGTAATGTGCATACAATGAGTCTATATACTGGATAAAATTATTGAAATTACAAATACAAATAGACTTGATGATAATAATGAAAACATTTTTTTTTTTTTTATGATCATAAATATTAAATAATGCTTAATGTGGGTCTTTAACCAAGTCCTAAATATATATGTAAACACTAGAGATGGGAAACAGGCAGTTAAAAGTGCCCAATGTATTAAAATAGACATAATTTAAACCTAAGTTTGTATCAGGGTCATGTTGCATACAGGTGAAACTCAAAACATTAGAAATAATCGTGCAAAAGTCCATTTAATTCAGTAATGCAAATTACAAGAAATTGCATTAATGCAGCTTAAAATTAGAATTTTGTGAAAAGGTTCAATATTCTAGGCTCAAAGTGTCACACTCTAGTCAGCTAATTAATCCATACCCCCTGAGCAAAGGGTAGCTCAAAATTGAGACTTTGGGGTTTCATGAGCTGTAAGCCATAATCATCCAAATTCTAACAAAGGCTTGAAATATCTCGCTTTGCATGTAATGAGTCTATCTTATATATTAGTTTCACCTTTTAAGTTGCAGTACTGAAATAAATGAACTTTGCACAATCTTCAAATTTTCTTTGAGTTTCACCTGTAATGTGATCCCCATATTTACATAGCACGATCCATATGTATACCGCAGGATGTCATGTTAATTAAAAATAGTATAGTAAAATAAGGGATAGATAATACATAATAAATAGTAATTAATAGTAATGAATGGACCCATAACTCGATATGGGTTATTGTTAATGACTCAATCAAGAGGGTGGTTCTTAAAACGGCTTCTCGAGCCTTAGATTCTTGCTTCATCTGGGTTAGTATTACATATTTATTGTCAGTATGGGATCTGCATCTCCCACTGCAGGGTGGCAGATCGCTGTCTACATATTGCAGCACTATGGGTCCCAGTACTGGCTTACCTTGTAGGAGACACAGGTGCCCGCCAGCATACCACCGCATCCGTCCTCTCAGGTGTCATCTGATGCGCCATAGCATGCGCGCGTGCACCTCTCCCCTTTCTTATAGGAGTAGGCAGCTGGTTCCTGATTACCATCCCCAACGGAGGCGGGGACTATTTGTATTTAAGGCAGCTTCACTCATCATGAAGTGCCCAAGCGTGGTTGTTGTACCTCTGGGACTCCTGCTGAAGCATTCCACTGTGTCTGTTTATTGGATTTCCGGGATTCTGACCTCTGCTTCGTTTGACTACGCATCTGCCTGCTGTCTGTTTATTGGATCACCTGGATTATAGACCTCTGCACTGTCTGACTACGCATCTGCCCATCTCCTCCTGTAAGTCTGCCTGGATCCAGACCCTGCGCTGCCTATGAGACTGCTTATATCTGCATGCTATATTGCTCTGAACTTTGTGTTGCCTGTATCTGTCAAGTGACTTTTGAATACTGTCTGCCATTAAAGACATCTGTTCCTTTATTCTGCCTTTGTTGGACTCTGTTCACACTACTGCAGGTAGCTGCATTCAAGGTAACAAGTGCAGACACCAGGGTCCTGTCTCTGAGAGTCAGCAATATTGGACTAATTCCCAGTCCTCTATCAGCTGACACAGAGGATCCACATCCTCTGGTCGTAACATTTATGTTTAATATTTATTCAATAATGACTGTACTCTAAAGTTTTGTTTAGACTGAACGGGTAGAGAGTATTGAACCTATAAATCCAATACATTTCTCGTCTGCACAACTGGGAGTATGATTGGGGAACTAAATCAATAGGGGTAAATTTTAGGCCTGAAAAATTGCCTGCGTGTGTTTCAGAAAAATGTTTGGATACCCCCAGGTTTCAAATACTGCCGTTGATATTGGAACGATGAAGTCTTTCCCTCACTGTTTGGGTAGTGCGGCTGAGGCAACACATACAGCGTTTAGATTTGCATTTAAGGAACCTTTAGGTAACTCTGCAGTATAATCATTGAGGGGGCTCCGTTTTCGGACAATGAGTTTGGGACAAGAGGGTTCCAATATATTTTAGAGTATTGGCGTGTCGAAACGTGATGCTGGGTTTAGTCAGAATAATTTTTCCAATGACTGGATCTTGATGGAGGATAGACCAATGTTTTTGAAGAATCAGTTTTATGGAGTTATGAGCAGAATTGTGGTTCAGTTTCAGAAGTAGTACGAGATTTCAGACAATCTGTCTGGCTCTCTTTTAGGATTCGGGACCTAGAATCTCGTACAAGCTCCTTCAGATATCCCTTCTCCCTAAATATTTTTTGTAATATTTCTAATTGGTTGGCCAATATCTTATTGGCCAAACAATTCCTACGGACTGAAATCCAAATAGCTATTAGCATCCACTTCTTTGAAATGTGTGCTTGTCGAAATCTGACCCTCAGTCTGGAGATGAAGGTCTAGAAAAACTATGGATTTTGGATCTGAATGAGCAGTAAAGGATGGATTCCAATCATTGTGTTTTAGTTTCTGGATGAGTGTGGACAGAGTGGTTGGACCCATTTTCCAAATGAAGATAATGTCGTCTATGAATCTTTTGTAAAAGACAATATCCTCATGTTCAAGGAGGCCCTCCCCACTCTCAAATGCCCCCATGAACAGGTTAATATAAAGTTAATCCAAGGCACTCCAAAAGACTTTTGTGCAAAAGATTTTTTCATTTTATTCTTTTTGCAAATTTATCATTTTTATACATCCAGAGTAGATCATTTATACATCATAAGTATATAGCCACATGGGACATAATTCCCGGACGTTTCGGTCAATTGACCTTCTTCAGCGGGGTCTAAAAGAATATATAATGTATATACAATATGGTCACAGAAAATTCAAGTATGTCTGGTATACTGATAAATAATAAAGAGAAAGAGTAAAGAAAGGGGGGGGGGGAATAAAGGAGGGATGTCCTATCAGAACTTGGGTAAAAAACAACAACGTTTTTTGGTGTAAAACACACCTCTACAAAACTATTTGGCCCCTCCTACTTCTCCTCCCACCCCTCTCTTTTGCCCATACTTCACCCGCATATCGAGAGCGCATGCGCGCGCACAACGCAACGTGATGACGCACCGATGATGCCTGCACCAGCCGCCGATACCCGCTCCTCCAGCCCCAGTGCGTGCGTTCACTCATCAGAGGCTCCAGACATAATGACGTCACTCTTATGCGCCCATTATTACCGCTGACAGCATTTAAAAGCGCCCTGATCCACATGCACACCACATCCAGCGCCTGCCTCTCTACCCTGCCACCAGGTATTTTATCAATAGACCTATATCAAACACTTGGAATCTGCCCATGTTTATGTATATATTGATGCCTGACATTATGCAATAGGATCGCCAAAAACCCAGGTCCATAGAGCCTCACTTTATGATACCAATGATGTTTTTATCTCTCTCAAACTACTATAACTAAGGTTATCGCTATATAATCTTTACGCTTTGACTTCCCCTATCCCCTTTTTTCCCATCAAGTTCTGATAGGACATCCCATTCCCCCCCCCTTTTCTTTACTCTCTCTTTATTATTTATAATTATACCAGACATACTTGAATTTTCTGTGACCATATTGTATATACATGATTATTATTTTTTTGACTCCGCTGAAGGTGGTCTTAATTGACCGAAACGTCTGGGAATTATGTCTCATGTGGCTATATACTTATGATGTATAAATGATCTACTCTGGATGTATACAAATGATAAATTTGCAAAAAGAATAAAATGAAAAAAAATTTTTTGCACAAAAATCTTTTGGAGTGCCGTGGATTAACTTTATATTGTTCAAACCACTCTCACAGGCACCAACACTGGATCTAAGGTGTGCAGAGTACATATTTATTGAATAGCCCATGAACAGGTTGGCATATGACAGGGCAAACTTGGTCCCCATAGCTGTTCCACACTGTTGGAGATAAAACTCACCCTTATAACAGAAATAATTGTGCATTAATATATATTGGATGGAGTCCAAGATAAAAGCTTTCTGGCTAGCAGGTAAAAAGAGATCTTAATTAAGAAAGCCTTCCACAGCCCTTATGCCCAGATGGTGTTGGATATTACTGTACAAGGCTGATACATCAAGTGTGACCCATAGTAGCCCCGGTACCCAAGTAATGCCCTGGAGGAGTGTGATTAAGTTACTAGAATCCCTCAGATAGGATGGTAGGAGTTTCACATATCTCTGTAGAGTGTGATCTATAGATCAAGATAGATTAAAGGTCAATGAATCTATTCCTGAGATAATCAGGCGAGCGGGGGGGGGGGGGGGGGGGGGGTCCATAAAGGGTTTTATGAATTTTTGGCAAGTAGTAAAAATAAGGGGTGGATGGGAAGGCCGTTTTAAAGAAATAGAGTTTCTTTCTTTGTGAGAATATTCTCTACAAAACCTCTAAGAACAGTCTTTTTGTACTCATTGATTGGATCCCTTGGGAGTTTTGTATAATAATTTTCAGACAGGATTCTCAGGGCCTCCTTATTGTAGGCACTGGAATCCAGGATGACAATCCCCCCCCCTCCCTTGTCCGTGTTCTTAATTATTTCATTATTGGATTTCAGGGAAGAGATGGCCTTTACTTGTGCTCCAGTGAGGTTTCGTGGTGGTTTTACCCCTGCCTGGCCTAAACTAACCAGAGTCTTTAGGTCAGTGAGGACCATATTATAAAAAGCTTTCCAAATGTGGTCCTCGGTGTTCTACTGGATAAATTGTGGATTTTGGTTTAAACTGGGATGGGATTAGACGGTCGAATATATCCTCTACTAAAATATCAACCTCATCCTCCTCGGTCTTTACAGGTCGGGATAAGTGGTAACTTGTGTAAAGTTGGGTGCAAGATCTTTCAATAAAAAAAATGTTGTTTTAGTGTTAATTTTCGTATATATTGGTTTAAGTCTACAAACATTTCAAACATATCTGGCCCCTTAGATGGGCAGAACGTTAGTCCCTTAGAGAGTACTACTATCTTGCTTATACTAAGGTTGTAACTCGAGAGGTTGAAGATACCCTTCTCCTTTAGGTCGTCACTGGACTGTTCCCTCAGTTCCTCTGTTCGGGTCATTTTTTTGGTGTCATTTCTCCTCTATGTCCTCTTCGCCGGACATTGCTCTTTTGTTTTTGCGAGAGAGGGATTGAATTGGGCTGAAAAACTGAGTGATTTTCAGATTTCGCTGTGAGCGTATGTTCTGAAAAAAAGTTAGGCTGAGCTGGTGGGGAATTAACCAAATATAGTGATAGTAAGTGAATGCTTGAGAGAACTGGTCTGGGTCTGATCAGGGTGCCCGCAGAGGGGAGAAAGATTATTTAGGAAGGATTGTTCTGCCAAAATTTGCTGGTAGAGCTAGAAAAAGTTCAGGACTAGATGAATCATTGCTATAGGCAGATAGTAAACAACCTAAGTCAGAAGGAGAAAAGTTAATGGGTACCTGAGAGCATAAAGGTTTTTCAAGAATGATGTTGGTGTCCTGGGGTAGAACAGACTGAGTGGTCCCTGTTGGGGGGCTATTGTTTGGCATCTGTCCTTGGTAGAGTCCCTCCTAGGGGATAATAGTATTGATTGAAGTGGTCTGTTAGATGTTACTGAAGAAGCATTGTCGTTTTCTGATGAGTGGATGGTGGCCCTATCCCCATTGTCTGTGGGATCTATTTCTGTGGCCCTTTCTCTATTATCCGTGGGATCTTTTTCTGTGGGTTCCTTAGGCCACAGGTGCTCTACAAGATCATTAGTGTGCTCAAGGTGCATCGATGTGTTAGAACCCTTGTGCTCCGGGTATTTTGTATGATTATTATTGTACTTAGAGCTAAAGGGGGTCATGTGCATGTTAGATCTCGAGGTGGGGTGTGTGGCCTTAATAACCCCCTGGGTGTAATTGATATTAATACTGGGTCCCCTTTTAGTAAATAGGTGGAAAGTTGTACTGTGATTAACTCGATTTGGTGGTAGTGGGGGAACAGAGGTTTCTGATTTTCCCGCAAACAGGTAGGAGGGATACTTCCTCTCATCCTTCTTATGAGCAACTGATGGTGCTAATAGGATTTTCTGGCTCCTATAAAAGGTCCTACCTTGCAATTGCCTATAGGTCGGGGGCCTACTTGTATGGATATTTCATTTGGGACTTTTATTGACCTTCTGGACAAGGGGATTAATGTTGTGACTTTGGGTGCCTGGTATGGGTGTTTGTGTATTGTGCGGTCATCGTCTGATGCAGCCTGTTTTATAGTGATGGATGTCACACAATCGCTGGACGGAAGTGTTAAGGCTTCCATATGAGAAGCATTAATAATCTGTGTTACTAGCCCTTTGCAGAGGTTGCGGCGTTTGTTGATTAGTATGGTTATGAGGGATATGGAACAACCATCAATATTCTCATACCATAGGGTGGTGAAGTCTGAATCAATCCGCAGGCCTCTAGGGATAATGTCTAAATGTGAATAGAGGCTAAGAAAATACCAGTCAAATTCATGGTGAATAAAGTCCTTCAGATCTTTAAGGAAGAGAGGGTTCTGGTAGCACCTGGCTGGGAAGAATCCCTGGTGTTACATCTATTGAAGGATTTTATCTCCTGTAGCTCCTGTTTCCAAGTGTCCAGATTGTCTAAAATGCAGGAGATGTTAAGACCTTCAATTCCTCTATAAATTCTGTGAAGTAGACCTTTTAAGTTGTTTTGCAGGTAGAGGTGTCCCGGAGTCAGCCCCATATGCTCCAGCCGGTGCTTCCAGAATGGAGGACCGGTCCATGATGCAAAAATAGAAAAAAAAAGGGAGAGAACAAAAGAGGGGGGAGAAAGGGTCTAGACTAGAGGGACTTAGAGGTCCAAAGGAAAAAAGGAAATAATTAAGGCAGGTAAGAGTCAGGGTAGGGGAGGGGGTACCACAAGCAAAGGCCAAAAACCAAAAGGAAGTAGTAAGTTGTGAGTCAAGGTTCAACCGTCCTGACTCGCAGGCCACGATGAATAGGGGCTTGGCCTCAAGTGTTTTGAGTTTATTTTGTGCCACCCCCCGGTGAGGCGAGTAAAAATGACCGACTGTATATTTATTTTACTAAATAGTATAGTATTTGTACTTGTTTTTATTATTTCAAATGTAATAATAAAAAAAAAAAATATTATCTTCATCCTTCCCACTGGCTTTATATCACACGGCCTCTTTTACTTCTAGTATGCCTCTGTAAGCCTTCAACAGTCATTTTTTCTTCAACATTTGGCGCTCCACTGGTTTTATTCTGTGCATCCACTATTTGTAACTCTCCCTTTTTTCTATTTTTGAAGAGTGTGGAGGTGGCAGCAGTAACAGCATCAGGAGTAGGCCACCAAGTGGAGGTGGCGGCAGCATCAGTAGACCACAGAGTGGCGAGGTGATATAGTGTGGAGGTGGCGGCAGCATCAGGAGCAGCATATAACTGCTGAATAAATTTAGTTTTTCGACCAAAATACTTTAATAAAGATTTTACCACTAACTGCAGTGCTGAATAAAATTAGTTTTTTGACTGAATGTACGTCACAAAAGATTTTACCACATAACTGCAGCGCTGAATAAATTTTTTTTTTGCTACCAAAATAAGTCACTAAAGGCTTGGGATTCTTCACCTCGGCTCGCCACAAGCTATCAGTTCTCTGAAAGGTGCAGAGTCCACCACTTGGAAAGGAAGGGACTGCAGCACCAGCAACTTGGACAGCCGCCCGTTCAGATTCTGCGCAGTTGGATGCGTGCATGCATACTGTTGTCTCTTGGCAATCGCTTCGGTAATATATTGCTGACGGAATGACGCAGGAGGAGCAGGAGCATCAGGACCAGCAGACAATGGGAACGACAGACAGCTCCTTTCGCCTGAGGTGGTGGAGCCTTGGACTGCCTGAAATCAGGTGCGGCGTGCCGCTGGGTGATGCAACGGTTGCTGCGGCAGGCTGGACCACCACATCGGAGCCACGCTTCTCCCAGGCCACTTTATGGTGACGCAGGGCCGTGGTGCCAACATTGGCACACTGGCCACGCTTCACCTTCTGCCCACAGATTCTACATACGGCCATGTTCACCTGCCCCAGAATCTGTACAAAAAAACTGCCACACCGCAGAGCAGGCGATTTTACCAAAAACACTACGCACTGACTGCTACCGCCGCTGCTTCTGTGAACCCCTCCTTAAAGGGGTTGTCCAATTATTATTTTTTTGTGTACTCCCTATTAACAACTGAATCAAGGTCCCCCCATATGTTTTTAAGTATTTTCACCATTTCTATATGGCTCATACGGTCCCCCCATGCTTTGTTTACACCTATGTTTATTTTTCCTACCTTCCTGCCGCACTGCACTGTGGTTCCCAGCACAGCGCGGCATCACGTGGTTTCATCTCCGCCCCTAATTAATATTGAGTGCTCTGCCTCTTTCATTCATAATAAAGCGCCCTGCCCGGTGACATCACCGGACCGGATGGGTGTGGCTTAGCACGGTTAGTTGCCGCCTTGTTACCGCCCATCCAGGCACTTTGAATAATTCCTGTGGCTGAGGGTGACGTCACCGGGCTCCCTGGGAAGCGGAAGAAGAGGCTTCACTCGGCAGAAAGGGACTCGGTATGTCACCGAGTCTTGGAAACACAGCGCTTCCGGCTGAGAGTTGGAGATTTGAAAACTGGGCATTTAGAAAGGTCTGGTAAAGGTAGGACAGGCACGATTGTAACATTTAGGGCATTGTTATACACATACTCCAATCTTCCCAATCCCGGACAACCCCTTTAATAAGGATACATTTTTCGTTTTCTACTGAAATATGCAACTAAAGGCTTTACCACATAAAACTGCGGTGCTGAATGCAGAATAAATGTATAGTTTTCTACCAAAATATTTCACTAAAGGTTTTACCACAAATATTACTGCAGCGCTGAACTCTGAATATAGTTAGTTTTTCTATTAAAATACGTCAAAGGTTTTACCACAACTGCAAAAGTGAACGCTGAATATATTTAGTTTTTGTACTGAAATAACTGCAGAAGTGAAATGCGTATATATACAGTCGTGGCCAAAAGTTTTGAGTAGAGATGGGACGGGGGATTCGTCAAATCCACGAATCCCTCGAATCTTGCTGGATTCGTGGACTCGAATCCCGACGTAATTTACCTGAAACGAATCCGACGAATCCTGGTGGGAGGGACTGGGAGGAGGAGCTGGGGGCCGGTGCGTTTACTGTGCTCCGGCCCCTCCGCTCCAGTAGTTATAAAATGTGTAATTCTATTAATAATGAATGATTCATGATGCCCCCTCTGTCTGTAGTACATTCAATATATCCTACTTACAGGGCTACTGATATCGTAATGCAGACGAGCGGCAGAGTGACTGACTGACGTCACCTGCCTGCACCGCCTGCTTCATTCATAAAGCAGGCGGCGCAGGCACGTGACGTCAGTCAGTCAGTCACTCTGCCGCTCGTCTGCCCGGCCGGCATTACGATATCAGTAGCCCTGTAAGTAGGATATATTGAATGTACTACAGACAGAGGGGGCAGCATGAATCATTCATTGTTAATTAAATTACACATTTTATAACTGTACTGGAGCGGCAATGGGGGGGTCTGTGGATGGCACTGTTATGGGGTGGGGGGGGGTCTGTGGATGGCACTGTTATGGGGTGGGGGCGGGGTCTGTGGATGCCACTGTTATGGGGTGGGGGGGGGTCTGTGGATGGCACTGTTACAGGATGGGGGATCTGTGGATGCCAGGGGAAGAGGTGAGAGGCACTATGATACTGGCACATTATGAGGGGAGATGGCACTATGATACTGGCACATTATGATGGGAGATGGCACTATGATACTGGCACATTATGATGGGAGATGGCACTATGATACTGGCATATTATGGGGGGAGATGGCACTATAATACTGGCACATTATGGGGGAGATGGCACTATGATACTGGCACATTATGGGGGGAGATAGCACTATAATATTGGCACATTGGGGGGGAGATGGCACTATGATACCGGCACATGGGGGGGGAGGAGAGAGGCACTCCGCACTTGATACTGGCACATGATTAGGGGGGCATCTATGGGGACACTTACTGGCACATTATTAGGGGGGCACTATGGGGGGCATCGACTGAGGCCACAAAGAAAGGGTATTTTATATGGGGGGCTCTGTGTGGTACTAGTATTATCAGGGGTATTATCTGTTTCTGCAGTATAGTATTGGGAAGCACAGCGGGACAGTATTGGGGGTGTTAGAATGATTTGTCCAGAAGATGGGAGGATGATGGAAAAGTAGTAAACTAAGATTTTTTTTGGTCAAACTGCAGAGACGAAAAATGGTGTCTGGTCTGAAGGTCTGAAAGGAGAAGATGAGGAAAGAGAACATCTACATCAAAGGAGACGTCACTGGATGTAAGAGGTATGTGGCGCTGTATTACCCTGTATGTTCTGTAGTGATAGGAGCAGGGGTCATCGCGGTCATATAGGGTGTGACCGTGACTGGGAGGTGGAGGTTCAGACAAACTGACACGGTCTGACTCTGTTTCTTACACCGTGCGTTCACACAATTATGTACAGGATTCGAGATTCAAAAGATTCGATATATTCGAGAACCTTTTCGGATTCAGATTTGAAAAAAATTGGATTCGTCCCACCTCTAGTTTTGAGAATGACAAAAATATTAGTTTTCACAAAGTTTGCGACTAAACTGCTTTTAGATCTTTGTTTCAGTGATGTAGTGAAATATAAATTACACACACTTCATACGTTTCAAAGGCTTTTATCGACAATTACATGACATTTATGCAAAGAGTCAGTATTTGCAGTGTTGGCCCTTCTTTTTCAGGACCTCTGCAATTCGACTGGGCATGCTCTCAATCAACTTCTGGGCTAATTCCTGACTGATAGCAACCCATTTTTTCATACTCACTTCTTGGAGTTTGTCAGAATTAGTGGGTTTTTGTTTGTCCACCCGCCTCTTGAGGATTGACCACAAGTTCTCAATGGGATTAAGATCTGGGGAGTTTCCAGGCCATGGACCCAAAATGTCAACGTTTTGGTCCCCGAGCCACTTAGTTATCACTTTTGCCTTATGACACGGTGCTCCATCGTGCTGGAAAATGCATTGTTCTTCACCAAACTGTTGTTGGAAGAAGTTGCTGTTGGAGGGTGTTTTGGTACAATTCTTTATTCATGGCTGTGTTTTTGGGCAAAATTGTGAGTGAGCCCACTCCCTTGGATGAGAAGCAACACCACACATGAATGGTCTCGGGATGCTTTACTGTTGGCATGACACATGACTGATGGTAGCGCTCACCTTTTCTTCTCCGGACAAGCCTTTTTCCAGATGCCCCCAAACAATGGGAAAGAGGCTTCATTGGAGAATATGACTTTTCCCCAGTCCTCAGCAGTCCATTCACCATATTTTCTGCAGAAGATCAATCTGTCCCTGATGTTTTTTTTGGAGAGAAGTGGCTTCTTTGCTGCCCTTCTTGACACCAGGCCATCTTCCAAAAGTCTTCGCCTCACTGTGCGTGCAGATGCGCTCACACCTGCCTGCTGCCATTCTTGAGCAAGCTCTGCACTGGTGGCACTCCGATCCCACAGCTGAATCCTCTTTAGGAGACTATCCTGGCGCTTGCTGGATTTTCTTGGACGCCCTGAAGCCTTCTTAACAAGAATTGAACCTCTTCCCTTGAAGTTCTTGATGATCCTATAAATTGTTGATTGAGGTGCAATCTTAGTAGCCACAATATCCTTGCCTGTGAAGCCATTTTTATGCAACGCAATGATGGCTGCACGCGTTTCTTATCAGGTTACCATGGTTAACAATGGAAGAACAATGATTTCAAGCATCACCCTCCTTTTAACATGTCAAGTCTGCTATTTTAACCCAATCAGCCTGACATAATGATCTCCAGCCTTGTGCTCGTCAACATTCTCACCTGAGTTAAGACGATTACTGAAATGATCTCAGCAGGTCCTTTAATGACAGCAATGAAATGCAGTGGAAAGGTTTTTTTGGGATTAAGTTAATTTTCATGGCAAAGAAGGACTATGCAATTCATCTGATCACTCTTCATAACATTCTGGAGTATATGCAAATTGCCATTATAAAAACTTAAGCAGCAACTTTTCCAATATTTCTGTAATTCTCAAATCTTTTGGCCACGACTGTACACTGCCTGTCCAAAAAAAAAGTCGCCACCTGGATTTAACTAAGCAAATAGGTAGGAGCCTCCTATTGGATAATTACTGCATGGGCGATTATCTTTCAGCTGGCAACAAGTTATTTAACCCCAACTGGTGCAATGAGTTGCTTCTCATTTCTTAAACAACCATGTCGAAAGACACATCTTGTGGTCGTGGAAAAGATGTTAGTCTGTTTCAAAAGGGTCAAATCATTGGCATGCATCAAGCAGAGAAAACCTCAAGGAAATTTCAGAAAATACTAAAATTGGGTTAAGAACTATCCAACGCATTATAAAAAAATTGGAAGGATAGTGGGGACCCATCGTATTAGAGGAAGAAATGTGGCCGGAAAAAAATCCTGAATGATCGTGATTGGCAATCACTTAAAAAGGAACCTGTCATGTGGATATTTGATTATAATCTAACTAATTATATACAATCATTAACTACTAAAAAGTACCTCAGATGTATTCACTTACTGGTGTGACAGATCGTTATCTCATAATATACACACAAAATGCTGCATGCTAATGAGCTGATTGGAGTCCAGCGTGATGTCATTGAGTCCAGCGTATATTTAATTCAGAGCTATAGCCACTCCCCTGCCCACCTGCTGCTGATTCCTATGGAAACAAACTGTCACTCAGCAGCAGGTGGGCGGGGAGAGTCAGGAGCTCATAAATATTCATGACTCATCATTATCAGCTGGAGCTTTTCAATACAAGATGTTGGCAGATTGACTGGGTCAATTAAAGAAAGTGACCCAGCATTGTGCTAAGAGAATCAATCACTTATTTATGTTGCCCTTAGTTAGGACACCATAAAACTGGTGACAGGTTCCCTTTAAACGTTTGGCGAAATCAAATCGAAGAAAAACCGTAGAACTCATAGCTATGTTTGATAGTGAAATTAAGAGCATTTCCCCACGCACAATGCGAAGGGAACTCAAGGGATTGGGACTGAACAGCTGTGTAGCCGTAAGAAAACCACTAATCAGTGAGGCAAACCAGAAAAAAGGCTTCAATTTGCTAGGGAGCAAAAAGATTGGACTCTGAAGTAATGGAAGGTCATGTGAGTCCAGATTTACCCTGTTCCAGAGTGATGGGCGAATGAGGGTAAGAAGAGAGGCAGATGAAGTGATGCACCCATCATGCCTAGTGCCTCCTGTACAAGCCTGTGGGGGAAGTGCTATGATCTGGGGTTGCTGCAGTTGGTCAGGTCTAGGTTCAGTAGCCATATGTGCTCCAAGAATGAGGTTAGCTGACTACCTGAACATACTGAATGACCAGGTTAGTCCATCAATGGATTTGTTTTCCCCTGATGGCATGGGCATATTCCAAGATGACAATGCCAGGATTCATCGGGCTCAAATTGTAAAAAAAGAGTGGTTCAGGGAGCACGAGACATCATTTTCACACATGGATTGGCCACCACAGAGTCCAAACCTTAACCCCATTGAGAATTTTTTTTTCTTGGTGGAGACTTTTTTGGAACAGTCAGTGTATTTTTTCCTTTTTGTACTGAAATAAGCTTTTCAACATAGCACTTGCACCCCAATAACAAGAACAAATTGCTGGAATGCCAGAGCTGTATAATGGCTATTTGGATCCCCAAATAATGTTTCCCTGCACTAGTAAATAGCTTTTCTTTTCTTTTTTTCACAAAAGGTTTTTCTAGCACTGTCCCTAGCGACTTCAGACATCTCTCCCTGCACTAAGATGCTGTGAAATGATTCCTCCATATAGTTTCCCTGCACTTATAAATCTTTTTTTTTTTTTACAATGAGGTTTCAGTATAACTCTCCCCAGCGCCTGCAACGTCTGTCCCTGCACTCTGAACGCTGGAAAATGTCTGAATCCAAGATGGCTGCAGGTATTTATAGGGCTGTGACATCACAGGGCTGGCTGCATGCATGGCATTACGGGTCGGCCCGCCTTTCCAGAGTTCCTTTCCCCATGTCCTCAAACGTGTAGCCGCCATTTTAGGAAAAATTGTGATTAGTTACCATGAAGCGCAAGGAAATTCACATTCGTTGCGAATGAAATTTTTCCTGAAATTCGGATCGAATTCTACTTAGTCTGATTCGATTCACTTATCTCTAGTTGCAGGATACCTCCTTACCCCATGTCCTTTCTACTTAATATAACCCCAATACATATAAGGAAACACTCACTTAAACTGTTAACACAAGTACTAACTGCAGCCCGTTTCTGGAAGCGATCTGACCCCCCTAAAATCTTTGACCTATATGCTAAGGTGACAGAAGTCCGGCCCGTAGAGTATACGACCGCTATGTTTCAGAATAAAGTAGAATTATTCCATGTCATTTGGGATGTCTGGGACAATTATTGGGTCAATAGACAACACAGATGTGCCTAAGAGGAGTATGTAACCCCCTTCCCCTCATCCTGATGTGTCTTTGTCTTAGTCTTTCTGTTATATTCTCAATGAAACTAATGCTCAGACAGAATCCATTGTGGATCATACCCAGCCTTATATTAGATTTATATAGCTACTTCATTGGGATTTTTCTTTTAAAACAGTATGAGAACGTCTAATTGTTTCTTCTTTTTGATACCATCCCTTTTCAAATAGAATACGACAAGATATTGGCTTTTCACATTTGCTTTGACTTTCATTTGATTTACATTGCACATATCATCTGATGTACACTCACCTAAAGAATTATTAGGAACACCATACTAATACAGTGTTGGACCCCCCTGTGGCATTGATTCAACAAGGTGCTGATAGCATTCTTTAGAAATGTTGGCCCATATTGATAGGATAGCATCTTGCAGTTGGAGATTTGAGGGATGGACATCCAGGGCACGAAGCTCCCGTTCCACCACATCCCAAAGATGCTCTATTGGGTTGAGATTTGGTGACTGTGGGGGCCATTTTAGTACAGTGAACTCATTGTCATGTTCAAGAAACCAATTTGAAATGATTCGAGCTTTGTGACATGGTGCATTATCCTGCTGGAAGTAGCCATCAGAGGATGGATACATGTTCTCATTCTGTTTATGCCAAATTCGGACTCTACCATTTGAATGTCTCAACAGAAATCGAGACTCAGACCAGGCAACATTTTTCCAGTCTTTAACAGTCCAATTTTGGTGAGCTCGTGCAAATTGTAGCCTCTTTTTCCTATTTGTAGTGGAGATGAGTGGTACCCGGTGGCGTCTTCTGCTGTTGTAGCCCATCTGCCTCAAGGTTGTGCGTGTTGCGGCTTCACAAATGCTTTGCTGCATACCTCGGTTGTAACGAGTGGTTATTTCAGTCAACATTGCTCTTCTATCAGCTGAATCAGTCGGCCCATTCTCCTCTGACCTCTAGCATCCACAAGGCATTTTTGCCCACAGGACTGCCGCATACTGGATGTTTTTCCCTTTTCACACCATTCTTTGTAAACCCTAGAAATGGTTGTGCGTGAAAATCCAGTAACTGAGCAGATTGTGAAATACTCAGACCGGCACCAACAACCATTGCCACGCTCAAAATTGCTTAAATGACCTTTCTTTCCCATTCTGACATTCAGTTTGGAGTTCAGGAGATTGTCTTGACCAGGACCACACCCCTAAATGCATTGAAGCAACTGCATGTGATTGGTGACTAGATAATTGCATTAATGAGAAATAGAACAGGTGTCCTAATAATTCTTTAAGGTGAGTGTATATACTTGTTCTTTTGCTGAATACTTTGTATTTCCGCCTGTCCACTTTGATTTGTACAATTGTGTATAAGTTGAAATAGATTTGTAATGTTGTAGCTCAATAAAAATACAATTATAAAAAAAAGAAGACTGAGGGGAGACCTAATTAACATGTATAAATATATCAGGGGTCAGTACAGAGATCTATCCCATCATCTATTTATCCCCAGGACTGTGACAAGGGGACATCCTCTGCATCTGGAGGAAAGAAGGTTTGTACACAAACATAGAAGAGGATTCTTTACGGTAAGAGCAGTGAGACTATAACTCTCTGCATGAGGAGGTGGTGATGGTGAGTTCACTAAAAGAGTTTAAGAGGGGCCTGGATGTATTTCCAGAGCGTAATAATATTACAGGTTATAGCTACTAGAGAGGGGTCCGTTGATCCAGGGGGATATTCTGATTGCCTGATTGAAGTTGGGAAGGAATTTTGGCTTCTACCTCAGTTTTTTTTTTGCCTTCCTCTGGATCAACTTGCAGGATAACAGGCAGAACTGGATGGGCAAATGTCTTTTTTTGGCCTTATAAACTATGTTACTAACGAAAGTGAAAATAAGTGAATAGATTTAGAATATCTTAAAATAAAATGAATCAAATTGAACCTGAGCTCTAAGAGCATGCCTTAGCTCATAATACCTAAAATAATGAGGAAAGGAAGAGCTCCATTGTTCTTTAACCTCCTCAGCACCCTGTGTTTTTGTTTACTCCCTGCCTTCCCAGACCTAGGACTTTTTATTTTTCCTTTCATATAGCTATTATGAGGACTTGTTTTTTGCAGGACGAGTTGTTCTTTCTGATAATACTATTTAATATTGCATGTAATGTCGTCGGAATCGGGAAATAAAATTCCAAATGGGGTGGACTTGGGGAAAAAAAAAAAAAAATACAATTCCGGCACAGCTTTATGGGTTTTGTTTTTAAGGTGTTCCCTATGCGGCAAAACGGACCCATGCCCTTCATTCTCTTGGTCAGCATAATTAAAGCGATATCACATTTATATATAGTTTTTCTTGTGTTACTGAAAAAAAATATACAGTCAGGTCCATAAATATTGGGACATCAACAGAATTTTAACATTTTTGGCTCTCTGCACCACCACAATGGATTTAAATGAAACGAACAAGATGTGCTTTAACTGCAGACTGTCAGCTTTAATTGAGGGTATTTACAGCCAAATCAGGAGAACAGTGTAGGAATTACAACAGTTTGCATATGTGCCTCCCACTTGTTAAGGGGCCAAAAGTAATGGGACAATTGGCTTCTCAGCTGTTCCATGGCCAGGTGTGTTATTCCCTCATTATCCCAATTACAATGAGCAGATAAAAGGTCCAGAGTTTATTTCAAGTGTGCAATTTGCATTTGGAATCTGTTGCTGTCAACTCTCAAGATGAGATCCAAAGAGCCTGTCACTATCAGTGAAGCAAGCCATCATTTGGCTGAAAAAAAAGAAAAACAAACCTCATCAGAGAGATAGCAAAAACATTAGACGTGGCCAAAACAACTGTTTGGAACAGTCTTAAAAAGAAGGAACGCACCGGTAAGCTCAGCAACACCAAAAGACCCGGAAGACCACAGAAAACAACTGTGGTGGATGACTAAAGAATTATTTCCCTGTAAAGAAAAACACCCTTCACAACAGTTGGCCAGATCAAGAACACTCTCCAGGAGGTAGGTGTATGTGTGTCAAAGTCAACAATCAAGAGAATACTTCACCAGAGTGAATACAGAGGGTTACCACAAGATGTAAACCATTGGTGAGCCTCAAAAACAGGAAGGCCAGATTAGAGTTTGCCCAAACGACATCTAAAAAAGCCTTCACAGTTCTGGAAACAACATCCTATGGACAGATGAGACCAAGATCAACTTGTACCAGAATGATGGAAGAGAAGAGTATGGAGAAGAAATGGAACTGCTTATGATCCTAAGCATATCACCTCATCAGTGAAGCATGGTGGTGGTAGTGTCATGGCTGTGGGCATGTATGGCTGCCAATAGAACTGGTTTTCTTGTATTTATAGATGATGTGACTGCTGACAAAAGCGTGTCAAAGTGTTTCGGGCAATATTATCTGCTCATATTCAGCCAAATGCTTCAGAACTCATTGGACAGCGCTTCACAGTGCAGATGACATTGACCCAAAGCATACTGCAAAAAGCAACCAAAGAGTTTTTTAAGGGAAAGAAGTGGAATGTTATGCAATGGCCAAGTCAATCACCTGACCTGAATCCGATTGAGCATGCATTTCACTTGCTGAAGACAAACTGAAGGGAAAATGCCCCAAGAACAAGCAGGAACTGAAGACAGTTGCAGTAGAGGCCTGGCAGAGCATCACCAGGGATGAAACCCAGCGTCTGGTGATGTCTATGCGTTCCAGACTTCAGGCTGTAATTGACTGCAAAGATTGCAACAAGTAATTAAAAAGTGAAAGTTTGATTTATGATTAATAATGTGTCCCATTACTTTGGTCCCTTAACAAGTGGGAGGCACATATGCAACTGTTGTAATTCCTACACCGTTCACCCGATTTTGATGTAAATACCCTCAAATTAAAGCTGACAGTCTGCAGTTAAAGCACATCTTGTTCGTTTCATTTCAAATCCATTGTGGTGGTGTATAGAGCCAAAAATGTTAGAATTCTGTCGATGTCCCAATATTTATGGACCTGACTGTATATTTTCATCGCCACATTCTGACTGCCATACCTTTTTTTATAGTTATGTCAACAGAGCAGTGTGGAGGCTCATTTTTTGCAGGATGATCAGTGCTTTTTTATTGATACCACTTTGGAGTATGTGCGACTTTATGATCACTTTTTATTCAATTGTTTTAGAGAGGTGAAGAGACGAAAAAATGGTAAATCAGCCATTTTGTTTGTTTTTAGTTTGCCATATGGGATATTTTGGTATTTTTATAGTACGGGCATCTTGGGACATAACTATGAGTGTGAATTTTTTATTGGAAGGGGTGTTATTTGAATTTTTATATATTTAAAACATTTTATTTTTTACTTCACCCTAGATGACTATCATAAGCCATCATTAGATTGCTTCTACAATACAATGCATTTAATTGCCATTGAAGTTCATTGCAGATTCCTGCAATCTTTATCTCTTAGAAATAGCAGATGCGAGAGAGACATTTTTGAACGTTTACCCCTCAATATTAAAGAGAACCTGTCACCAAAAAATGCAATGCAATATGAAAGCACCATGTTATAGAGCAGGAGAAGCAGATTAGAAAGATATCAATAAGCACACTTTTTCCAGCTCACCTTGTATCTGGCCTTTCTGCCCGTATTCAGGAACCTTTGGGTGAGTCCCCAGGTACGGTAAAGTAGAAAATAGTAGAAAAACGGCTCCAGAAAGCAATTTTGGTCCTCTTAAAAACTTCTCCTTTAATTCATAATATTCAACAGCAGATACAGTCACTTCATATGTAGTGCTCGTTTACGCGTTTCAGACAATATGTCCTTGATCGTAACATGGTATCATGGTGGAAAGCATGGTTTAAATGTTACACTTGTCCCACCTCCCTGCAAGGGGGGGGGGGAGGGGGGGAGATCCTTCATTGGTTAATCCACCATGGTAACACCTGTTATCCATTTGCATATTGGATTTCATGTTTCCTTCACACTGGGATTTCATCCTACGCCCTATTAACCTCTGCCACTCTTGTTCCTCTACATAACACATTAAGGGCTTGACATGCACAAATTAGTGCATGGTCAGGACCAGAAAACGCAAAGTGTGAACGGCTACATGTTACATAAATAAAATCACTGGTAATAACAACCCACATTCGGTTTGTCACCACATTATATTTAACTACATTGGGACATGACATGAATGTTTCAATGCTGGATCCATAACATATTGCAGTCATTGCTATATATACATTAATTCCTTCTTCAGGTTCAGGCCCGCAGGAACCCTCGTGTTTAACCTAAAAATCCAATATGCTTCAAGGAGAAGTTTTTGACGAAAATCTCCTCCGCGTAGGGGTGCATTCACTTTTTCTATCCAATAGGCACAAAAAGATCTAGTTCGGCGGGCGTGAACCTGAACAAAGTGTTTGGCCGCATTAGAGATATTTATCAGAGCGGCGTTAGCAATATAATTGAGGTGTTCTAATACCCTATTTTTTTATTTTCGTGTGGTACTTCCCACATACATGAGATCACACTCAGTACATACAATAACGTACACCACGCCCCTGGTATTGCAGTTAATATAGCTTTTTATAGCAAAACTAAGGGAGTGATCAAAGTTGTCAAAATGCTTTTTGGGGACAACATAACTGCGAGTCTTGCATGGGTTGCCACCACATTTAGTAAAACCAATGTAACTCAGCCAATTGCCCCCCCCCATTTTTGACACCTATTCTTGACTAAAAGAGGGATGGAGAAAGGGAATTAGACAGGGTGGGAGCCCTTCTTGGAACCACATGGCATAGAGACTTCAATGCATCATATAAAATCTGGTCATCATATAGAATTGGTAAACATTTATTCAATATGTTGCGAATTTTATTAAATTGTTTTCTATATGTGAGTACCAAAGTAGGCTTTCCACCCTGCTTTCCACCCTGCTTTACACTTCCACGTTTCTCCATTACCTTTTGGGAACTCTTCCTAAATTTGTCATTATTTCCAAACAGCATATTGAATCTTGTTTTCTGCATTGCTATACATTTGCCTCTGGACAGCATCCAGTCTGAATAATTCCTGTTTTTTAATCTACTGTCTATCAAAACACATTCATCCTTGAATGTAGATATAGAGCTGCAATTCCTCATGGCACGGATGTATTCCCCCACAGAGATTGCTTTGATGACATGGAGTGTGTGGTGGCTTTTGGCATTAAGAATGGAGTTGCCAGCTGATTCTTTCCTGAAGGTTCGTGTACCTACTACCTCATTTGGATGGCCACTTAACGTCAGATCCAAAAAGTTAATATCTGTGGTTTCCATGTGACATGTAAACCAGAGATTATAATCATTGTTGTTAAGGTAACTCTGGAGGTCCGGGACGACAGACACATGAAAGGCAAAGCTCCTAAAGTCAGTTTTTCATCAGAGGTTGATGTCTCAGACAACCTGGAGACCACACAGGAATCGAGAGGATGCGACTTTCTCCTCCTCAAATCTGGACAATGCTGGTGCAAAGGCATCATATTACAAAAAAAGCAGAAGCATTAGAAATACCAGCGCAGTTGAGAATGTGGCAAAAAACGAAATAAAAGATCAGGAAGAAAACACAAGAAAGCCGCATCAGAGATAGACATCTACAGCCCTGTAAAGTACTATTGGTACAAGGAGGAGGCGTTATCAGTTACTGACAGCTATCTCTGTAGGCACACAATGCCATCACTGATAACTCCTCCTCCCTGTACCGATGCTGTTCACAGAAGGTAGAAAATGCAGAACTATAAATTTATAAATTACCAGGTTTTCCTGAATCTTTTCCCACTGAACTATATATCAATCCGCTCAGCTTCTCCTGCTCTATAACATGGTGCTGTCAGATTGTATTGAATTTTTTTGTGAAAGATCATTTTTAAATCAGATAATGCATCAACCGTGTTTATGAGGGATCCACAATGGGTGATTTACACAATTATAACAGTTAAGGGAGTACAACCATTTAACATAATGCCTCGGGAAGCAAAGGATAGCATGAGACATCGCCAAAGCTTAATTTTCTCCCTCAGTCTGTGGATTAAGGGGACTATAATCACATGAATATAATCACTTTTCGACACTACCCCCCTAAATACTTAAATGTAGCATTATCTCAAATTATCTCCAAAGTGGAGTCTTGAGTCAGAATGCCAGCATCTAAAGGCAAAATCCCCCCCCTCCAAAAAAATCACCAAACCTCTGAAAAATAATAAGTAGCAAAGCATGACTGGTATTTTCAACAAAAACAGCAATATTATTAGCGTAAAGTGAGTTTACAGTCACCAGTCCTATACCTAAATCCCGATAATATCATTTCTAATTGACAAAGCCTATAGCAAGGGTGAAAAGCAAAAGGGAAATCTGACACCCCTGATGTGTCCCCCTGAATAGCTTAAATGGACTCAATATCTCACTAACCATACAGTGTAATTCTGGTCCAAGTATTGGAATAAAGAAGCTTCACCCAAGAAACAACGTTATCACCACATCTAAATCTCTTCTAGACTTCCCTCAAATCGTCCAACTTAATAGAGTCAAAGGTCTATAAGGCATCTAGGGAAATAACGGAGCACTCGCCAAGATTGGTTGAATCACCTGGAAATATATATATATATATAAAAAAAAAAAAAAAAAAGTTCTCAACTGGTCACAGCAGCAGCTGCTTCATTCACTTCTATGAGAGTTCCAGAGATGATAGAGCATTGTACCTGGCCATTTCAGAAGTAATATTAGTGTTGAGCGAAGCATCCGAAGCATATTACCATGTTTAATGGCCGTTAGACAAGTGCACTTCTGTCTAAGCGAACATTACAAACGGTCCCATTGATAGATAGGCTGAATAGAGTTTTAACCTTGCAATTTGTGACAAATTCCTTGTCAAACTTCGGCAAAGCTTTTTTTCAAAACTTCGATCATCTCTAAATACTATATTGTAATACTATATTGTGATTTTCATGTACAATCCTTCCATCCGCTAAGTAACAGTTACTGTTTTCTTTTGATTGATAGAGATGAACAATTTTCAAAAATTCGATTCAATCTGAATTTGACGAAGCGCATTAAAAATCAGCTATTTCCCGTCTGCAGCGGGGTGTATATCGGTATACATCACTGTGCATTGCAGAAACATGCATAGCTAGTCCGCTGTGGTAGTGAGAAAGTTGTTGTGTATCAGTATGAGAGGCAGTTGACAGGCGTCACTCGTCACGCGAATCAGTTCACACTTCACTTATTAGGTCAGTAACGGCCCAAACTGACCAAGTAAGGTACAAAGGTTGAACCCCTTAAAGAAAAACGCTGTGCATGTAAAGCGGGGGATGCATTGCCAGAATTGCTCCAGAGCAGTGCGTGCCCCATCACTGCAGGGGTCCGTCGGCAGTCCCTGGTAGCCAGGCCCCTGCTGTATCCGCTGACATCGCTGTTTACAGCAATGCCGGCAGATTAACCCCTTCTATGCCACAGTCGCGCTGACCGCGACATAGAAGTTGTTACCGGCTGGTGAGGGAGCGCATTGAGTCCCTGCGCTGCTGTGGTGGTGATTCGATGTGTCAGAAGGCAGCCCGATGCCATGCAGAGGCTGCCCAATGCCTTGCACGGCATCAGGACCTGCCTTCTATGGGTGCCGAGGAGATCCAGCCTCAGGCTGGGTCTCCTAGGCAACCTGTTAGTGTCATACACTAACAGGCAATGCATTACAATACAGATGTATTGTAATGCATTGCAAATGGGATCAGACCCCCAAAAGTTGAAGTCCCAGAGTGGGACAGAAATAAAAAAAACACACCCCTTTCCCCGATTTTATAATATAAAAAAATAAAATAAAATAAATCACACATTAAGTATCGTCGCGTCCCTAACGACAGTCTTTATAACTATATCACATGATCCACCCAGTCCGATAGACACCATAAAAAATAACAAGTGTAAAAAAGCAATTTTTGGCACCTTACATCACTAAAAGTGCAACACCAAGCGATAAAAAAAAATAGTACCAATCTAACAGTCACCTCATCCTACAAAAAATGAGCCCCTACATAGGACAATAAACTATGGAGACCCTAAAAAAAAATTTTTGTGTTAAATGTAAAAAAAAAAAAAAAAAAAAAAAAAAGGTAAAAAAAAAGGATACATATTAGGTATTGCCACGTCCATAACAACCTGCTGTATAAAAATACTACATGACCTAACCCCTCAGGTGAACACCGAAAAAAAAACCTTACATCACAAAAAGTATAATAGCAAGCGATCAAAAAGTCATATGCACCCCAAAATTGTACCAATCAAACCATCTTCTCATCCCGCAAAAAAGATACCCTACCTAAGAGAATCGCCCAAAAAGTAAAAATAAAACTATGGCTCTCAGATTATGGCGACACTAAAATGATTTTTGAAAAATAAAAATAAAATATAAAAATCATGTTTTCGTGTATAAAACTCAAATAAAAAGTATACATATTCGTTATCGCCGCGTCCGTAACAACCCTCTCTATAAAAATATCACATGATTTAAACCCTCAGGTGAACACCATAAAAAAAAAAAAGAAAAAAAAAGAAACGGATGTCAAAAAGCCATTTTGTGCCCTTACATCACAAACTGTAATAGCTAGCGATAAAAAAAGTCATATGCACCCCAAAATTGTACCAGTCATCTCATACTGAAAAAAAAATTAGCCCCTACATAAGACAGTCACCCAAAAAATAAACTATAGCTTTCAGAATATGGAGACACAAAAAAAAAAAAAAAAAAATGCTTTATTATGTAAAACCACCAACCAAATCATATAGCTAATGAGCTAACCTGTCAGATGAACGTTGTAAATAAAAAAAACATAAAAACAGTGCCAAAACAGCTTTTTGTTACCTTGCCTCACAAAAAAAGTGTAATATAGAGCGACCAAAAATCATCTGTACCCTAAAATACTACCACTAAACAGGCCACCTTATTCCATAGTTTCCAAAATGGGGTCACTTTTTTGTAGTTTCTACTCTAAGGGTGAATCAGGGGGTCTTCAAATGTAACATGGCAAGTTAAAATTATCCCAGTGAAATTTCTTGGCGTTCCTTTCCTTCTGCGCCCTGCTGTGTGGCCATACAGCAGTTTATGACCACATATGGGGTGTTTCTGTAAACTACAGAATCAGGGCAATAAATATTGAGTTTTGTTTGGCTGTTAACCTTTGCTTTGTTAGGCTACTTTCACACCAGCGTTTCGGTGTCCGCCTGTGAGACCCGTTTCAAGGATCTCACAAGCGGCCCCAAACGGATCAGTTTAGCCCCAATGCATTCTGAATGGATGCAGATCCGTTCAGAATGCATCAGTTTGGCATTACACTCTGGAGGCGGACACTAAAACGCTGCTTGCAGCGTTTTGGTGTCTGCCTGGCCGTGCAGAGCCAAACGGATCAGTCTTGACTTACAATGTAAGTCAATGGGGACGGATCCGTTTGTCATTGACACAATATGGTGCAATTGCAAACAGATCCGTCCCCCATTGACTTTCAATGTAAAGTCAGGACGGATCCGTCTAACAATTAGACTTAGACTTTTTTTTAACATAGAATGCTAACTGATCCGTTCTGAACGGATACCATAGTTTCCATTTATAGGTGCGGATCCGTCTGTGCAGATACCAGACGGATCCGCAACTAACGCAGGTGTGAAAGTAGCCTTAGCAGAAAAAAAAATATTAAAACTGAAAATCTGCCAAAAAAGTGAAATTGTGACATTTCATCTCCATTTTCCATTAATTCTTGTGGACCACCTAAAGGGTTAACAATGTTTGTAAAATCAGTTTTTAATACCTTGAGGGGTGTAGTTTCTAAAATTGGGTCATTTTTGGGTGGTTTCTATTATGTAAGCCTCACAAAGTGACTTCAGAGCTGAACTGGTCCTAAAAGTGTGTTTTGGATTTTCTTCTAAAACTTCTAAGCCTTCCAACATCCCCAAAAACTAAAATGGCATTCACAAAATGATCCAAACATAAAGTAGACATATGGGAAATGTAAAGTAATAACTATTATATGAGGTATCACTATCTGTTTTAAAAGCAGAGAAATTGAAATTTACTAATTTTTCCAAATTTTTGGTAAATTTGGTATTTTTTCATAATCAAAAAAAGAAATATTTTGATTCAAATTTACTACTGTCGTGAAGTACAATATGTGACAAGAAAATCTCAGAATGGCTTGGATAAGTAAAAGCGTTTTAAAGTTATCACCACATTACTTTGCAAAAATCAGACTGGTCCTTAAGGGGTTAAAGGACTTAATCGTGCAGTGGTCCAAGATTGTACTACAGTGTGAAAGGCAGCACTCCTTTTACACTGTCTGCTGAATTCCACAGATTGCTAGAGAACCAGTTCTGTTACGTGCCAATACAAGTAGTGGGCCTATGACAAAGTGGAGAGGTGTCAGCAGTGGAGAGGTGTCAGCAGTAAGTTTGTGTTGACGTCAGTTTTTTTTTACCTTCTTCTGATTGGTCACAAGAACAACCCAAAAAAAACGGATCCTGTCTTTTGAGCATCCGCCTAACGCGCCTACTTTGGTAAGTAATTGATCAGCATTGATAATTCCCAAAAAACAGGAGTGAGTCCCAAACAGAGATGACACGCGATAGGAATATTTGCATGTCTTCTGTGTTTTGTACCCACTCCTGATTTTGGCTACCAAATCACAAGCAAATCTTGATGCAAAATACTCACCGTGTGACAGAGGCCCTATGGATGTTCCAAAGACGGGATCCATTGTGTTTTCATTTTTCGGTTCTTTTGATAGGGCACGTGCGTGCGGGCCACTCCAGCGCCGAACAAGTATGGCGCTGGTAGTGAAAGGGTTAAAAGCTGTTAATATCCACTTTTAGTTCTCTTTCTACACATCGTAAAACTAAACTGGAGCACCAGACTACCGATAATTACATCTAGCACACTACATTCTAAACCTAGTGTATGGGTAGTTTGTGGTATGCACTTTTGAATGCCAAAATATGTGATATCTGAGCTGCCAAAATGTGATATCTGAGCTCCCACAATGCACTGGTAACTAGAGTCTGTATTCTGCAAGGGCTATTCCTTTGGTGCGTGGAATATTCACTATACCACAGTCAGTATAGAAAAGAGAATGCTACAAGCTATATCAATACTAAAAGTAATTTAATTACATTTCCGAGATGATCAAGATATAAAAACACAACCATACTTTTTATATTATTTTTTTATTTATAAAATTTAACTGTATCCTAATTGAATAAGTAGGCCTGATCCACAATTAGGGTGAGACAGGGGATGAATTATAGTGACTCCACACATCTGGTCCCGTTTTACCACTTATCAGTTTAACACCAGGTTTTTGGGTTCAAAGACCAGCCCAGCAACTTGAATGCAGAACATACAGTAGAGCCAAAGAGACCGAACAGAGCGATAGATCCAATGGCTCCTCTAGCACGTTTCTTTGGATCTAACCAGGGAGAAAAAAAAAAGATATATATATATATTAGTCAATCATTAATGAAGGGTCTAAATCAGGGATGCCCAACCTGCGTCCTTCCAGCTTTCGTAAAACTACAACTCCCACCATAGCTCTAGGCTGTCTTGGCATGATGGGAGTTGTAGTTTTGCAACAGCTGGAGGGGCGCAGGTTGAGCATCCCTGGTCTACATGATTGTACAAAGTATCTCCACTATAATACCAACATAGTGACTATGAATCAGCTCTGGCACTTTGCATATATACAGAAACACGTGTCCATACAGGTAGCCAGCGCTGACCAAACACAGAAGACATCAGCTGACAGATGAACATTCATGTCGATCTGTTCTCAGACTGTTTATTCAATAGGAGACAGTGTGACCAGCAGCTGCCAGACACTTCTAACAATTTGTTACCTTCCAGCACAGCAAACTATCCTGGCATGTGGAAACATGCCCAATCCTTTTTTTCTCACCATTAGGTGCCAGTCGAGAAGCCCCCACTTTACAGGTCTGATAATCAAGTGATCTGCTGACACTATCTGTATGATCAGCTATAAAGGGGTCATCTCAACTCAGACATCGGAGGCATATCGCTAGGATATGCCACCAATTTCAGACAGGTTTGGGTCCCCAGAGGTGGAACCTGAACCTATCTGACTTGTCGCATATCCTAGCGATATGCCACAAATGTCTGAGGTGAGACAACCCCTTTGAGCACCATCCTTCCTTGCCAGAGGGAAGCATACTTACCTGGTCCTCAACACTGTTCCAGCTACCTGCACTTCAACTTCTGGAGTGGACAGGGGTCATATGTGCCGCTGCAGCAGCAATGTGTCTCCAAAGCGGAAAAGGACTCAGGGCGGCAGACTGAATGAGTTGGAGACAAGTGAAGGGGGGCAGGTAAATAGACTTCCTTACACAGGTGCAGTGAGGCTGCCCAAAAGGGATTCAAAGTTGGACAAACCCTGTATCCCTCTTAGAGCTAGGCCAATTTTTATTTATTCCGATCCACCTTCCAATAACCATAACTTTTTATGTTAATGGACGTTAACCTTTGGCATTCATCTTCTGATCCTCGCACTGTTTACATTTGGCTGGCCCTGGTCAAATGCACCACTTCAGCCAGTCATTTGGTGAAGGGGTGCATGTGACCATGCACAGCCAGATGTAAACAGTGCGAGGATCAGAAGATGGACACAGTGGGGGTAGCACAGAAGAACGGAGCAGGCAAGAATGAATCTTCTGTTTTAGGGGGTACGACGTGGGCACTAGGGCTGAAACGATTACTTGATTAAATCCAGAAATGCGACAAAAAAATCCTCAAAGCAAAATTTTTTCGTTTGTGCCATGTGACCACGGAGCGGGAGAAAAGCGTTTGCTATTACTAGGGGTGCACCGAAATTCCGGCAGCCGAAAATATCGGCCGAAAATGCACCTAATCCACTTCGGCCGATATTGTTACATATCGGCCGAAAATATGGGGTGTGGGATTTGTCACCCACCATCTGCGGGCGGGCGGTTTACTTTGTCACTGCATCTTTATTTTACCTTACAATCGTGACGCTCCAGTAACTAACAACTCTGCAGGCAGAGCGGAGGCCGGCGTAACGTCACTTACTCACGTGACGCGCCTGCTCCGCCTCCTTCATTCATAAAGTGGGCGGAGCAGGTGCGTCACGTGAGTAAGTGACGTTACGCCGCCCTCCGCTCTGCCTGCAGAGTTGTTACCGGAGCGTCACGATTGTAAGGTAAAAAAGATGCAGTGAGTGATGCTGTGAGCAGCAGGGCTGGGGCTGTTATGGGTAGGGGGGATCGGTCTATGGCACTGCTATGGGGAGGGGGGATCTGTGCACTGTTATGGGGAAAGGGATCTGTGCACTGTTATGCCCATAACAGTGCACATATCCCCTTTCCATAACAGCGCCACCCACAGATCCCCCTCTCCATAACAGCGCCGTGCACAGATCCCCCTCTCCATAACAGCGCCGTGCACAGATCCCCCTCTCCATAACAGCGCCACCCACAGATCCCCCTCTCCATAACAGCGCCACCCACAGATCCCCCTCTCCATAACAGCGCCACCCACAGATGAATTTCATTCATGAAAAATAATTATTAAAAAAATCATTAAAAAAAAAGTATTTTAAAAGTATTTGGGCAAAAAGGCAGTTTCGGTTTCGGTTTTCGGTCAAGGGCATCCTGAATTTTCGGTTTCGGACCAGAATTTTCATTTCGGTGCACCCCTAGCTATTACTCACCTGCCGACACCTCGCTGCACTTTCTTCCTGACACTACGTCAGGTCAGTGCACTTCTTTATAGATGAGCAGCTAACCGCATTCACACGTGTGTTCATGCGTGTTTGAGGTTTTCACGGCTGAAGAACACAGTCACTATGGCAGATAACGGCAGAACATATGGCTCCAGTGTGCACAGCGCCCGGCACAGTCCTGTACCAGCAGCTGCTCGCCCATGTGTCCTCTGTCACGGGTCACGTTACCCAGAATGCACTGCCATGGCTTCCCTCTTTCCACAGTTCCTTGCGATAGCCCGTTCAGCCACTGCACGCCGATTATCTGCGGAGAACCAGGCTCAGTGTGAGTTACCCAGAGCAGCACTCCATGCTCAGTGGGGGGCAAGCTGATGGCACTAGGGTGGGGGGAGAGCTGATGGCACTGGGGGGGGGGGGGGGGGGGGAACTGATGCACTTGGGCTGATCGCACAGGGGGGAACAAAGGGTTTTGGGGACTGATGGCAGGGGGTCTGAGTTTTTATAACGGAAAACAGTATTAGTTCATTTTTTCTTATTAGATTACTCGATTAATCGTAAAAAATAAATCAATAGAATACTCAATTTCTAAAATAATTGTTTACTGCAGCCCTAGTGGGCACTTCATAAATTAATGGAAAACCCCTTTAAATGTTTTATTGTATTGTAGTCAACTTATAACACGTTTCGGCTCCCATTCACACTGAGCCGAGTCACAAGTTGACTATTATGCAATAAAGCATTGAAGATTATTTGCGATATTGAGTGCAAAGCCTTTTCCATTAACTGCACTCTGGGATTGCAATCCGTGGAAATAGACATTGATACAAAAAAAAAGTACTGGGCTGTTTCTGTAAACTGAGGCATTTGTAATCAATATTGGAGATTTGTTTTGCTGTTCACCCTTGCTGTGTTACAACAAATGGATTAGGCCGAATGCACATGGCCGTGTTCCGCGGCCGAGAGCGGTCCGTGGTATGCCGGCCTGGATTCCTGCTGACAGCAGGAGCGCACGGCGTCATTGGTTGCTATGACGCCGTGCGCTTGATGCCGCCGTTACACTACAGTAATACACTCGTATGATCTATACGAGTGTATTACTGTACAGCAGCGGCGGCATGAAGCGCACGGTGTCATAGCAACCAATGGTGCCGTGCGCTCCTGCTGTCAGCAGGAATCCAGGCCGGCATACCACAGACCGCTCTCGGCCGCGGAACACGGCCATGTGCATTCGGCTGTAAAATGGAAAAGCTGAACACATTTTTATTTTATTTTTTTACATTTCATCTCCATTTTCCTTTAATTTCTGCAATACACCTAAAGGTTTGACAAAGTTTCAAATAGGGTTGCACCGGGTATCGAAGTATCGGTACCCAATCGATACGATACCAGGTCTTACCATTTACCGATACTAGGCTGCATTGCTAGTCTCAATTAAACAACATGGCATGCGCCGCTCTCAGCGCACACCATATTCTCTTCACTAGCACAGTGAAGGAGTCCCTCCCTCTCTCCCCACTGTGACGCGGCTGCCCCTGCCACCAATGGGGAGATGGAGGGGAGGGGCTGTGGCAACTGCACCACCAATGAATGTAAAACACATTAATTCAAGTATAGGCAGCAGTATCACATACCCAGCCTCAATAAAAGGGCATGCAAATCCGCCCAACTGCAGCAATTAACCCCTCAGGTGCCACACCTGAGGGGTTAATTGGCGTAGTTCGGCAGATCGCATGCCCTATTATTAAGGCCGGGTGCGGGGTATGTGATATCGCTGTCAGCAGCCGCTGCCTCCTATACTTGAATTAATGTATTAATTACATTCATTGCTTCGCCCCACCCTAGTATTATAAATTATAGCCAGTGCACCACCCCCCGTCCCCCAGTATTCGTATCATTGGTGGCGCAATGGCCACAGGCGCACCCCCACATTGTTATAATCATTGGTGGCAGTGGCCACAGGGTCCCCTCTTCATTGGTGGCAGTTCCGATCGGAGACCCAGCAGTGTACAGTCGTGGCCAAAGGTTTTGAGAATGACACAATTAGTTTTCACAAAGTTTGCTGCTAAACTGCTTTTTGATCTTTGTTTCAGTTGTTTCTGTGATGTAGTGAAATATAATTACACGCACTTCATACGTTTCAAAGGCTTTTATCGACAATTACATGACATTTATGCAAAGAGTCAGTATTTGCAGTGTTGGCCCTAATTTTTTAGGACCTCTGCAATTCGACTGGGCATGCTCTCAATCAACTTCTGGGCCAATTCCTGACTGATAGCAACCCAGTCTTTCATAATCACTTCTTGGAGTTTGTCAGAATTAGTGGGTTTTTGTTTGTCCACCTGCCTCTTGAGGATTGACCACAAGTTCTCAATGGGATTAAGATCTGGGGAGTTTCCAGGCCATGGACACAAAATGTCAACGTTTTGGTCCCCGAGCCACTTAGTTATCACTTTTGCCTTATGGCACGGTGCTCCATCGTGCTGGAAAATGCATTGTTCTTCACCAAACTGTTGTTGGAAGAAGTTGCTGTTGGAGGGTGTTTTGGTACCATTCTTTATTCATGGCTGTGTTTTTGGGCAAAATGGTGAAGTGAGCCCACTCCCTTGGATGAGAAGCAACCCCACACATGAATGGTCTCAGGATGCTTTACTGTTGGCATGACACAGGACTGATGGTAGCGCTCACCTTTTCTTCTCCGGACAAGGCTTTTTCCTGATGCCCCAAACAATCAGAAAGAGGCTTCATCGGAGAATATGACTTTGCCCCAGTCCTCAGCAGTCCATTCACCATATTTTCTGCAGAAGATCAATCTGTCCCTGATGTTTTTTTTGGAGAGAAGTGGCTTCTTTGCTGCCCTTCTTGACACCAGGCCATCTTCCAAAAGTC
This sequence comes from Bufo bufo, assembly GCF_905171765.1. Classification (NCBI taxonomy): domain Eukaryota; kingdom Metazoa; phylum Chordata; class Amphibia; order Anura; family Bufonidae; genus Bufo; species Bufo bufo. The sequence continues at coordinate 119,364,237 of NC_053397.1, forward strand.
TTCGCCTCACTGTAAGTGCAGATGCGCTCACACCTGCCTGCTGCCATTCCTGAGCAAGCTCTGCACTGGTGGCACTCCGATCCCGCAGCTGAATCCTCTTTAGGACACGATCCTGGCGCTTGCTGGACTTTCTTGGACGCCCTGAAGCCTTCTTAACAAGAATTGAACCTCTTTCCTTGAAGTTCTTGATGATCCTATAAATTGTTGATTGAGGTGCAATCTTAGTAGCCACAATATCCTTGCCTGTGAAGCCATTTTTATGCAACGCAATGATGGCTGCACGCGTTTCTTTGCAGGTCAACATGGTTAACAATGGAAGAACAATGATTTCAAGCATCACCCTCCTTTTAACAGGTCAAGTCTGCCATTTTAACCCAATCAGCCTGACATAATGATCTCCAGCCTTGTGCTCGTCAACATTCTCACCTGAGTTAACAAGACGATTACTGAAATGATCTCAGCAGGTCCTTTAATGACAGCAATGAAATGCAGTGGAAAGGTTTTTTTGGGATTAAGTTAATTTTCATGGCTAAGAAGGACTATGCATTTCATCTGATCACTCTTCATAACATTCTGGAGTATATGCAAATCGCTATTTTAAAAACAAGCAGCAACTTTTCCAATTTCCAATATTTATGTAATTCTCAAAACTTTTGGCCACGACTAATTGTGGGGCTCCGATCGGTCTCATGGCAGCCAGGACACTACTGAAGCCTTGGCTGCCATGATAAGCTCCCTGCTGCTGTGTGCACAAAGCACAGGGCAGCAGGGAGTGTGAGAAGTCCTATTCACCCTAATAGAGCTCTATTAGGGTGAATAGGACAAGGCTTCTTAGCCCCTAAGGGGGCTAATAGTATATATAAAAAAAAAAAAAAATAAAAAACCTCCAAAATACTAAAGTTTTCAATCGCCCCCTTTCCCAATTTCACATATAAAATTTACAAAAATAAAAAACATTTTAAAGTGAACTATTAAAATATATTTCCTATGCGCTGCCTTAATAGAAAAAAATAAAAATAAAATAAAAAAACACGCAATTCGCCATTTTTAGTCACATTGTACCCCCCAAAAGTAGGATAGGACTGTTCTATTATGGCTCGGACGTTCCATAAAATATGGAATGCACACGGCTTTTATGGAGTTTATTTTTTATTTATTTTTTGCGTGGTATCGAATATCGCAATACTTTATGGTATCAAAATAGCCTACGTTTGCAGGGTGGCAGACAAGTATTTCATAGGCTCGTGGGGCAATATCCCTGATTCTGGCAAACGGAATAGCCACCCCGATAAGGGCGATCCAGTGTCTCGTGCCTGCTGATAACCCCTGGATGACCCTGGCACGGGGAATTATTTCAACAATGTAAAAAGCTGGTCCTATGATGAGACCTAGACTAAATATAAATACCCAAAAATAATAAACAAAGTACACTTAGAGCCCCTGGTGGAGTGACGAGAAAGCCACCCAATGACATACAGTGAAAATAGTAAGTGATGCACTTGTATTCGTCCCTACGCGTTTCGCCTAGTTGGTTACAGGCTCCTCAGGGGACATAACATTTATACTAGGGATGTCCCGATACCAGACATTTGCACGAGTACATGTACTCGTGCAAATGTCCCCGATACCACTGCCGATACCTGTGCGCTGCTTCTAAATGTGTCTGTGTCCGTCCGCGGCCCCTGCATCTCGCACAGCTAATACAGCTTCAGAGGCAGCAGCAGGCAGTGTAATAGGAGCCTACAGTGGAAGCTAGCCCCGCCCTCCAACCAGAGGCAACCAGCACTGACTCACAGCACAGGGGGAGTCGCAGGGACTCAGAGAATCGTCTGAGAGTTTATTAGTTAAAAGAATCAAATGAGTCATAGACTGTCACCGAGTCCCTGCCAGGCTTCCTGCTCTGCGGCTCCCTGTAAGTCCATCCGGGGGGAAGGGGGGGCATTATTAGCATAGCATGTAGTGGAGCTGTGTGTGTACAGGGAGCATGTAGCAGAGCAGGAATTCTGGGGTGACACAGTCTGACTCATTCGATTCGTTTTAACTAATAAACTCTCAGACAATTCTCTGAGTCCCAACTATACATTGTAATTACATCACAGTCTGCTCCACTGCATTCACTACAGCAGAGCTGTGTTTGCCAGGAGCGAGTCCCTCTAAAGGTGATAGTGTCTGTCTTCTATGGCCCTGGTCCTTCCCTTCCTGCCTGCAAGCTGCACATTGATCTCTAAAAGCAGGCATTAGGGCAAGAAGAAATATACATTACTGTATGATGGCCACAAGACTATTATACAGCGGAGGGGGGGGGGCTTCAAAAATTGTTGTCCTGACTCCTTACAGTAGCGTCTCCTTGTGGCTGCCCCCACACAGTATAACGTCTCCTTGTGGCTGCCCCCATACAGTATAACGTCTCCTTGTGGCCGCCCCCATACAGTATAACGTCTCCTTGTGGCCGCCCCCATACAGTATAACGTCTCCTTGTGGCTGCCCCCACACAGTATAACGTCTCCTTGTGGCTGCCCCCATACAGTATAACGTCTCCTTGTGGCCGCCCCCATACAGTATAACGTCTCCTTGTGGCTGCCCACATACAGTATAACGTCTCCTTGTGGCTGCCCCCCATACAGTAAAACGTCTCCTTGTGGCTGACCCCATACAGTATAACGTCTCCTTGTGGCTGACCCCATACAGTATAACGTCTCCTTGTGGCCCCCATACAGTATAATGTCTCCTTGGAATGTTATAGTTCTGTTTTTGGGCCTTTTGGTTGGTCAGTGGTCAGAAAATACATGTGTGTGTATTTTATTGTTAAAATTAGTATCGGTAATTGGTATCGGTGAGTACTTAAATAAAAGTATCGGTAGGGATCGACCGATTATCGGCCGATATTGAGGATTTTGAACGTTATCGGTATCGGCATCTATTTTGCCGATATACCGATAACGTATTGGGAACACAGAATGCGCTGCTCTCAGCGCGTTCTGTGTTCCCTCCGCAGCACAGGGGAGAAGGAAGCAGTGTCTCCTCCCCCTGTGATGCTGCTGCCGCTGCCTCCAATGACAGGACGGAAGACAAGAGGAGGGGAGGGGCTGTGGCCGCTGCGCCACCAATGAAGATGAGTCTTTCATTAATTCAAATACAGGAGGCGGGAGCTGGCTGCAGAATCACATAGCCGGCTCCCGACCTCTATGAACGGCAGCTGCGGTCCGCGGTAGTTAACCTCTTAGGTGCCGCGGATCGCAGCTACCGCTCATAGAGGTCGGGAGCCGGCTATGTGATTCTGCAGCCAGCTCCCGCCTCCTGTATGTGAAAGAGAGGTATCTTCATTGGTGGCGCAGTGCGCCCCCCCCCCCCCTCAAGCAGTGCGCACCCCACCCCAATAGTAAAAACATTGGTGGCGCAGTGCGCCCCCCCCCCCTCAAGCCCCCTAGTATTAGTCATTGGTGGCGCAGTGCGCCCCCCACCCCCATCCCAATAGTGAAAACATTGGTGGCGCAGTGCGCCCCCCCCCCCAGTTCTAATCATTGGTGGCAGTGGCCACAGGATCCCCTCTCCCCTGCTCCTCCGATCGGAGCCCCAGCAGTGTAAGCCTGGGGCTCCGATCGGTTACCATGGCAGCCAGGGCGCTATTGAAGCCCTGGCTGCCATAGTCAGCTCCATGCTGCTGTGTGCACAGAGCACAGGGCAGCAGGGAGCGTGCGAGATCCTATTCACTCTGATAGAGATCTATCAGGGTGAATGGGACAATGGTTCTAGTCCCTAAGGGGGCTAAAGGTTAGTAAAAAAAAAAAAAAAACACAAAAATATTAAGTATAAATGAAAAAGATTTACAAAAAAAATAAAATAATACACGTTAACAATAAACATTAATTTTCAGCAGATTTGTGTAGGAAATTTTTTTTTTCCTCAAAAATAAAAATACCCAGAATATCGGTATAAATTATCGGCTATCGGCCTGAAAGTTGACAAATTATCGGTATCGGCCCTAAAAAATCAATATCGGTCGATCCCTAAGTATCGGTACTCGTACTCAGTCTTAAAAAAATGGTATCGGGACATCCCTAATTTATACCAAAACAACAGGGTGTCAGTCACCAGAAATTTAACACCAGAGTAGAGAGAAGCCCGGATATAGCTTCTCCCATAGGTCAGTGGTCATTATTTTGAAACTACCGCTATACAGATTGTTAGATAGCTTCTTAAATAAATAAGTTAAAGACCTGGGTGAGAGAAGCCAAGGTATTGCTTATCCCATAGGTCAGTGATCATTATTATGAAACACCATCGCTATACAAATTGTTAAATAACTTCTTGAATAAGAAGCCGAGTCGTCATTATTATAAAGAGCCCCTGCTATATCACTCAGTAACGTTGATACTGAAACCAAGGAAAAGCAGTTTCATCGCATAGGACAATAGAAGAGTTAGAAAACTCAGTGAACCCTGCCTATACCTTTCTTATGGTTTAAGGGCACAATAGCTAAATAAAAGAAATGAAGGGGGATCCCTTTATAAACAGCATGTATAATGTCTGACTTCAAGAAAAAACATATATGGGCTAATGGTTGTCAATTAGAATTTCAGATGAAAATGATAAACACAGATGCCATAGCATATTCAGTCATCAATGTCCCCCTGATGTGTATATGAGCTGGTGAAACCAGCAGTACTTGCATGTCCATAAGATGTGCATAGCAGCCTATTAGATGTCCATAGGGAGAAAGCGACAGTGTTCGGACGTAGATACATGCTGGGCGGCCCGGAGTCTCCGAGATGTGCAGCGGATGGAGGCAGCACTAAGTAAATCGCACTCGCACTATTTAAACCCCACTTCCGGGTATGACGTGTGCGCACCTGACCACACTCCCGATCACGTGATCGCACAGGCGGCTGACGTAATTGGTCATGTGTCTACATCCCGATCACGTAAACAACGCCTTCCCATTCAGTGCACCGTGCCCGGCCAGACATAACTGATGACATATCAGTGTATTTAATAAATTGCCCATGGTCTAATAAGGGAATTTTTGGCTCTAAGGGATATGGGGATGAGTGTCGGGAGAATCCTCCTCCCACTAGTTATATGCGTATGATGTCAATGATATTTGGATCCCCAAATCCGGGAAAGATATGGGAGACCCTTTCATAAAAAGCACGCAAAGTCAATATATTCGTTTAGTCCAGCAGGTGCAGCAGTATTAAGCATGTACCATCTAACTTGACTTGCGTGGCCGCTGCGTCCAATGTGCCAATGACTCGAAATCTCTTTTGTGGCTCAGTTTCGGGGCCCACAGTCGGATGCAAAAGTGTAGTGTGTGTCTCCTGTCGTGCTCTCTGATAAGCCTTTCTCAATGTGTTATCAAGGAGAAAAAAAAAAAAATGCACATGGAGGTGACTAGGAGCAGCACACCATATGTGCGGCGTCTGCGCTCCTGAACATAGAAGCCCAATGGCTTAGGTAGGTTTAGCGTAGGACCCGCCTGACCCGAGACCACCTTGGCGCTTGGTAGGCGGGCTTAGATGTTTTTTGATCAAAATATATTGACTAAGTGTCTCAGATATTATCATATCAGAGTGAGGACTTTGTCCATGTATAATGTTTGCATCTACTTAACTAAGTGCATTATCATCTTATTTCTGGTGTTATCAGGGTAGCCTCGTGCACGAAAACGTTTTCTTAACTCGTTTGCCTGACGTTTGAATTCCCGTCCTTCCGAGCAGTTGCGTTTAAGCCTTAGATATTGGCCGATGGGAATCCCCCGCTTCAAAGGGACAGGATGACAGCTGTCCCATCGAAGCAGTGAGTTCGTCGATGTCTCCTTTCGGTATATAGTGGTCTGCAAACCTCCCTTGGTGTCCCTGGATATACAAATGTCCAGAAATGGGAGATTGTTTTGTACAATGAGCGAAGTGAACCTAAGATTGATGGTATTGTGATTAAGCTCCTCCACCAACCTCTTAAAGTCATCCTCTGGCCCGCTCCACAGGATGAAGATGTCATCTATGTAGCGGGCCCAGAGGACGATGTACTCGGTGTACCAACAAGGCCACACGCGCTCCATGTGAAACAGTAAGTAAACTACCCTTACATGCCACTAGAAAGAATTGCAGTTATTTCCTCAACCTGAATGGTTTTGTTTTGTTTCTTTCCATTTCACAGGTATCTGGGTTCATTTGGACTAAACATGTCCTAAGTCTGCATCACCTTAAATTCTTCCCCCCTCCCCCCTCCATCTGTTAGAATCACACAGCTGGTCAGGGAGAGGGAGCTCTTCCTCTACCCGAGACCCTTGTCCCCTGATGAGTTAGGGGGTCTCTTCTATAGGTAGAGGTCTTTTCTCTAAGATTAGCATAGACTCTCATATGAGACGCGTAGGGACTTTGAGTATATCCTCATAATAGTTCTTCACTATTACCATCTTCTTGCATTGCCCTGGTTCTCTAAGCCCCCTATAGGGCCACTTCTCCTGTCCTGGCAGGGTCACCTAGGGCAATTTAGGGTTAGGTTCCGGACAGGGCCACCCCTTGCGGGGATAGGACCCCGTGTTAGGAGGTTTACTTTAGGGCATAATAGGCCAAGTAGGGCATAAACAGGGACAGACTTTCCCTGTGGCCCTCCTGCACAAAGTTACCACCCACTGGAGGACATATTCAGGCGTAAGAACTTCCTCTCCTTGGGTACTGGACTAGAAGGTCCTGACTGTCCACCACCGGTAAGATCCACCCTTTTTCTTTAGCCTATTGGCATGTTCATAGACCCCTGGCATACCGCCGTGGTCTTTACTCGGTGTACGTTCATTGGTCATAGTCCCAACACCGCCAGAGGCGGTAATGTGGACCTGATCATAAGGTGACCTGTTATCACAGGTTCCCTGCCGTTGTGGGTTTTGTTTGTCTGTAAGGGGTTTCTTTCCCAATCCTGGGATCTTAATTGTCCTAATAAACGTTAGGTTTTAATACGTTACTGCCCTTTTGCTTTACATCAGGTGTCCGGGAAGTTTTTAGACCGGGTCTCGGCTCTCTAGCACGTACTGTTCCTGAGATACTCAAAAAATGCATTAGCCAATAGAAGCCCAGTCACATGACCCTTATCAGCCAACAGAAGCTCGCAGGGCGGGGTGTTGTGGAAATCACTGTTAAGGAGACGGGGTACTGTGGAGGTCACTAATAAAGGGGTGGGCGCTGTGGAAGTCTCTGTTAAGGGGTCAGAGAACGGTGGAGGTCACAGTTAATGGGACGGTCCGCTATATTGGTCAATGTTAAGTGGCAGGGTGCTGTAGAGGTCACCGTTAAAGGGTTTCTACCACTTCGTTTCACATAATTAGCTGTCAGACACTAGCGATCCGCTAGTGTCTGCTCTGCCAAACCATCCTAATATAATTGCTTTTGGGGCAGCCGTTTCGCTAAAAAAAGAACTTTTATTAATATGCTAATGAGCCTCTAGGTGCTATGGGGGAGTCATTAGCACCTAGAGGCTCGGTCTACCTTCACAAACTGCCGCCGCCCAGCGCGTCCCTCCAGCCCGCCCATCTCCTCCTGAATGCGATCCTCCCTATGAGCGTATGTATTCGGCGCAATGCGCAGTGAATGTCTGACCGCTTCCCTGCTCAGCCATCTCCACTGCGCCTGTTCCTCGGAGCTTTATGACGTCATCGCGCAGGCGCAGTGATGTCGTCTGAGCAGGGAAGCGGTCAGACATTCACTGCGCATGCGCCGAATACATACGCTCACAGGGAGGATCGCATTCAGGAGGAGATGGGTGGGCTGGAGGGACGCGCTGGGCGGCGGCCGTTTGTGAAGGTAGACCGAGCCTCTAGGTGCTAATGACGCCCCCATAGCACCTAGAGGCTCATTAGCATATCAATAAAAGTTCTTTTTTTAGCGAAACGCCTGCCTCAAAAGCAATTATATTAGGATGGTTTGGCAGAGCAGACACTAGCGGATCGCTAGTGTCTGACAGCTAATTATGTGAAACAAAGTGGTAGAAACTCTTTAAGGGGCCAGGTTGTTGTGGAGGTCACATTTTAAGGGAACTGAGCTCTGTGAAGGTCACTGTTAAGGGGGCGGGATATTGTGGATATCACTGTTAAGGACACAAGGTACTGTGCAGGTCACTAATAAAGGGGCGGCCGCTGTTGAGGTCACTGTTAAGGGAGGAGGGAACTGTGGAGGCCACTATTAAAAGGGGCAGTGGGGTACTGTGAGGGAGCGGGGTACAGTGGAGTTCACTTGAGAGGGGTACAGTGGAGTTCACTTAAGGGAGAGGGGTACAGTGGCAGTCACGGTTTTAGGGGCAGTCACTGTGGAGGTCTTTGTTAAGGGGGCGGGCCCCTGTGGAGGTCACTGTCAAGGGGGTGGGGTGCTGTGGAACTCACTGTTAAAGGGGCAGGCTGCTGTGAAGGTCAAAATTAAGGGGTGGGCTCCTTCAGCTAGTAATAAATAAGCTTTGCCAATCACCTATTGTGAATAGTAGATCCTGTCTTATCGGTCATTCTAATTCTGCCTGTAATGATATCACCTTTGTGTATAGATAAGCAGGTAACTGCGCTCCTGAACATAGATGGCTTAGGTAGGTTTAGCGTAGGACCCGCCTGACCTGAGACTACCTTGGCGCTTGGTAGGTGGGCACAGATGTGTTTTGATCAAAATATATTGGCTGTGTCTCAGATTTTATCATATCAGAGAGAGGACTTTGTCCATATATAATGCTTGCAACTACTTTACTAAGTGCATTATTATCTTATTTCAGCGATTTTCTTCAAGAATATGGGCAGTGACATCCGCAAATTTATAGATCATACCGTGAAGGATGTTTTACCTTGGTTTTTCCAGAGATTTTTTTTTTTTTTACTGAATTGGTTCTTTAAACAAAATTGGTTTTGGAAAACTTCTTGAAAATCTAAAGTTTGCATCTAAGGCTACTTTCACACTGGCGTTTTGAATTCCGTTTGTGAGATCAGTTCAGCCCCAATGCATTCTGAATGGGTAAGTATCCGTTCAGAAAGCTCTGGAGGCAGACACCAAAACGCTGCTTGCAGCCTTTTGATGTCCGCCTGACGATGCAGAGCCAAACGGATCCGTTTTCACTGACACAATATGGTGCAACTGAAAACGGATCCGCCTCCCATTGACTTTCAGTGCAAGTCAAAACGGATCCGTTTGCATTATCATAAAAAAAAAAAATTGTTCATGGTAATGCAAACAGATCCGTTCTGAACAGATACATGTGTTTGCATTATCGGTGCGGATCCATCTGTGCAGATACAAGACGGATCCACACCTAACGCAGGTGTAAAAGTAGCCTAAATTTCAAAGCCATCTGAGAACCTAAAAGGAAAAAAAAACAAAAAAAAAAACCACAACATTTACAAAATGATGCCAACAAAGTACCCATAAAAGACATATGGGGAATGATTATTGATAACAATTTTATTAGTTATGTCTGTCTTAAAATGTAGAAAATGTCAAATTCTAAAAAGTTAATTTTTCTGAATTTTCAAAAAACAAACAAAGTATACATGTTTTAGTTACATAGTTGTTAAGGTTAGAGGAAAAAAAAAAAAAAAAAAAAAAAAAAGAAGTCCATCAAATCCAGACTGTAATACTACTATATACGGAACAAATCCTTGGATCAATGTCCATCTTCCTTTTAAAAAGGGGTCAGGGCAAAGGGAAAGGGTGCGTAGAACAAGATTGCTATACATTGAGGCTTATTAAAATGTGATTTTGAATTAAAAATCTAAAACTTTTTGAAGCCATCCACTGTATTTGCTGTGACCAGCTCCTGTGGCAGGCTATTCCAGAGATTCACAGCCCTTACTGTAAAGAATGCTTCTCACCTCTTATGACTGAATCTTTTTTTCTCCAGGCGTAGGGTGTGGTCCCTTGTTTTATGAGAGGGTTTGACACAGAATAGATTCCTTTGATATTTTTTGGTCCGTTCACTGTATATATTTGTAAGGGTTAATCATGTCCCCCCCCCCCCCCCAAGGCTAAACAAATTCAGTTTGTTTAATCTTTGTTCATAAAGTTCTTCCAGGTCCTTTAGGAGTTTAGTTGCTCTCCTTTGCGCACTCTAACACCAGGGCATTCTTTTTATAGACTGGTGCAGAGAACTGAACAGCGTTATTCCAGGTGAGGCCGTACCAATGCTTTGATATAGTGCCAATATATCCCCCCAGGCCATACCTCTTAATAAAAGACAAAATTCTGTTGGCCTTAGAGGCAGCTGACATGCATTGCATGCGGTTATTTAGTCTATGGATCTACTAATACACCCAGATCCTTCTCAACTCTCCCAGTTTTAATGCCTGCAGGACATATGCTGCATGCAGATTATTAGCCCCCAAGTGCACAACTTTACATTTATCTATATTAAACCTCATTTGCCAAATGGAGGCCCAAACAGTAAGTTTGCCAAGTCAGCTTGTAACTTATTAACATTTTCCATAGACTGTACAAAGTTTGGTGTCATCTGCAAAAATAGAAACAGCACTATTAATCCCATCCTCTATATAATTAACGAATAAGTTAAAATAGCCGACCCAGCACCAAACCTTGCGGTACACCACTTATAACCGGGGATTATTCAGAATAGGAATCATTCACCACAACTCTTTGGATACGACCGTGAAGCCAATTTTTAATCCAATTACAAATTATATTTTCTAAACCAAGAGACCTCAAATTTACCCATTAGGCGTCCAAGTCGAAAAGTACAATATCCACAGCCTACCTGCCGTCCAGACTTCTACTCACCTCCTCACAAAAACATATCAGGTTAGTTTGATAGCTTCTGTTCTTAGTAAAACCATGTTGGCTATTATATTATTGAAAGTTACATAATCCTGTATGTAGTCCCGTAGAAGGCCCTCAAACATTTTCACACAATGGCTGTAAAGCTTATTGGTCTATAATTTCCTGTTGAACAGCTTGCACCCTTTATAGGTGCCACATTTGCCTTGCACCAGTCCCTTGATACAACACCTGTCATTAAAGAATCTGTAAATATTATGAATAGAGGCAAAGCAATAACTGAACTGATCTACTTTAGAACTCTAGGGTGTAATCCACCTGGACCCGGGGCCTTGTTCACTTAATTTTTTAAAGCATATTAAAAAGGACCATAATCGACAGTCAGGCAGTTAAGTATGCGATTTAAAGTATTCACACCAGTGGCACCACTGAAAAACAATTTAGGAGCTCTGCCTTCTCTTTATCCCCAGTGACCCCTACATGTTCTGACTTTTTTTTGCATTTATGCATTTGAAGAATGTTTTGGGGTTGGTCTTACTTTCTTTGGCCACCTGTATGTTCGTTTATTTTTGCTGATTTTATTACCCCCTTACATCATTTTAGTTCTTTATACTTTTTAAAGGCTACAGCTGACCCCTCAGTTTTGCATTTCTTAAAGGCCCTCTTCTTGTCATTTATTGCCCTTTTTACACTATTTGTAAGTCATGTGGGGTTTAGTTTTATTTGTTTGTACTTGTTACCGCTAGGAATGTATTGAACAATATACTTATCCAAAGTAGATTTAAAGAACTCCCAGTTCTCTGCATTCCACGTCATTCTTATCTGTGATGAGGCCTACTCAGTCAAGAATTTCCATAAAGTAGCAGCTAGATGAGTTGTACATGAAGTCTGCAGTGTACAGTGTGAAGAGGAAAGGAGCAAGAACTGTAACTAGAGGTGCCCCTGTACAGTCGTGGCCAAAAGTTTTGAGAATTACATAAATATTGGAAATTGGAAAAGTTGCTGCTTAAGTTTTTATAATAGCAATTTGCATATACTCTAAAATGTTATGAAGAGTGATCAGATGAATTGCATAGTCCTTCTTTGCCATGAAAATTAACTTAATCCCCAAAAAAAAACTTTCCACTGCATTTCATTGCTGTCATTAAAGGACCTGCTGAGATCATTTCAGTAAGTCTTGTTAACTCAGGTGAGAATGTTGACGAGCACAAGGCTGGAGATCATTATGTCAGGCTGATTGGGTTAAAATGGCAGACTTGACATGTTAAAAGGAGGGTGATGCTTGAAATCATTGTTCTTCCATTGTTAACCATGGTGACTGCAAAGAAACGCGTGCAGCCATCATTGCGTTGCATAAAAATGGCTTCACAGGCAAGGATATTGTGGCTACTAAGATTGCACCTCAATCAACAATTTATAGGATCATCAAGAACTTCAAGGAAAGAGGTTCAATTCTTGTTAAGAAGGCTTCAGGGCGTCCAAGAAAGTCCAGCAAGCGCCAGGATCGTGTCCTAAAGAGGATTCAGCTGCGGGATCGGAGTGCCACCAGTGCAGAGCTTGCCCAGGAATGGCAGCAGGCAGGTGTGAGCGCATCTGCACGTACAGTGAGGCGAAGACTTTTGGAAGATGGCCTGGTGTCAAGAAGGGCAGCAAAGAAGCCACTTTTCTTAAAAAAAAAAAAAAAACATCAGGGACAAATTGATCTTCTGCAGAAAATATGGTGAATGGACTGCTGAGGACTGGGGCAAAGTCATATTCTCCAATGAAGCCTCATTCCGATTGTTTGGGGCATTTGGAAAAAGGCTTGTCCGGAGAAGAAAAGGTGAGCGCTACCATCAGTCCTGTGTCATGCCAACAGTAAAGCATCCTGAGACCATTCATGTGTGGGGTTGCTTCTCCAAGGGAGTGGGCTCACTCACAATTTTGCCCAAAAACACAGCCATGAATAAAGAATGGTACCAAAACACCCTCCAACAGCAACTTCTTCCAACAATCCAACAACAGTTTGGTGAAGAACAATGCATTTCCCAGCACGATGGAGCACCGTGCCATAAGGCAAAAGTGATAACCAAGTGGCTCGGGGACCAAAACGTTGACATTTTGTGTCCATCGCCTGGAAACTCCCCAGATCTTAATTCCATTGAGAACTTGTGGTCAATCCTCAAGAAGCAGGTGGACAAACAAAAACCCACTAATTCTGACAAACTCCAAGAAGTGATTATGATAGAATGGGTTGCCATCAGTCAGGAATTGGCCCAGAAGTTGATTGAGAGCATGCCCAGTCGAATTGCAGAGGTCCTGAAAAAGAAGGGCCAACACTGCAAATACTGACTCTTTGCATAAATATCATGTAATTGTCGATAAAAGCCTTTGAAATGTATGAAGTGCGTGTAATTATATTTCACTACATCACAGAAACAACTGAAACAAAGATCAAAGCAGTTTAGCAGCAAACTTTGTGAAAACTAATATTTGTGTCTCTCAAAACTTTTGGCTACGACTGTACTACAGATCACCAGATCAGACAGAGTTTCGGGCTCTCACATACTGAGGTTGGTTTGTCAGGTATTCTAGAATCCAATTGCAGAGGTGGTGGTACACTCCCACAAGATCCAGCTTGTCTCTTAGTAGCCCTGGCAGTATGGTGTTGAAAGCACTCCATAAATCAAAGAACACTGTTCTCACAGTGTTTCCTGGTTTCTCCAGCTGAGAAAGAGCTCAGTGTAGAAGGTGGATAATAGCGTTGTCCACCCCAATGCCAGACCGATGAGCAAACTGGAGGGGGTCCATGCATGAGCTCAACAGAGGGCAGAGTTGTGAGAGAATCAACCTCTCCAAGACCTTCATCAAGTGGGATATCAATGCCACCGGTCTGTAGCTGTTGAGGACCATCGGATTAAGTGTCTTCAGAATTGGTACCACAAAAGATGATTTCCACAGTTGTGGTACCTTTCGCAACTTCAGGCTCATATTGAACATATATGTAATAATACCACACAGCGGATTACCACAGGTCCTAAAGTACTCTGGCACTGATGCCATCCAGCCCTGTGGCCTTCTCTGCTTTGATCCTCACAAGTTCTATTCTCACCTAGGCACTTGTAAAGAGAAGACTGTAGCCAGATTGACTAATCTGGAGGTGAGAGCCAACAGCAGTAGGCAAGGTCACAGTTAGTGGGGGAGAGGGGATAGAATGGCATGCTGGGGTCGGTGGAGAATGTGTGTGATCAAACCTATAGAAAAATAGATTAAGCTCATTAACCCACTTGTTATGTCATTATACCTAAGAGACAGGCTTCTGTGACCAGATACTGACTTAAGGTTTTTCCAGACCTCACTAATATTTTTCTGTTCCATTTGCTCTTCCATCTTACTCTTGTATCTGGCTTTCCCCTCCTTGATTTGACATCTCCGCTACTTTGGCACATCCCTCAGCTTTTTATTGTAGCCTGACCTAAAAGACCCTTTTCTTCTCCTTGAGAAGAGTTTTTATATCAGGGGTAATCTATTATTTTTTTTTTCATCAGAGAAGCTCCTCACCATTTTTGTAGGTACAGTACTGTGTTGTCCACACAAATCTTGCATTTGAGGTAATTGCTAAATATATACTACCAAGTTTCTATCTCTGGCTAGCTACTGTCCACAAAAGACTCTTCTCTCCATATGGTATCTTCCCATCCGATATATATTTCGATCGACAACCGAATGATCTACAGTTGTGGCCAAAAGTTTTGAGAATTACAGAAATATTGGAAAAGTTGCTGCTTAATTTTTTATAATAGCAATTTGCATATACTCCAGAATGTTATGAAGAGTGATCAGATGAATTGCATAGTCCTTTGCCATGAAAATTAACTTAATCCCAAAAAACCTTTCCACTGCATTTCATTGCTGTCATTAAAGGACCTGCTGAGATCATTTCAGTAATCGTCTTGTTAACTCAGGTGAGAATGTTGACGAGCACAAGGCTGGAGATCATTATGTCAGGCTGATTGGGTTAAAATGGCAGACTTGACATGTTAAAAGGAGGGTGATGCTTGAAATCATTGTTCTTCCATTGTTAACCATGGTGACCTGGAAAGAAACGCGTGCAGCCATCATTGCGTTGCATAAAAATGGCTTCACAGGCAAGGATATTGTGGCTACTAAGATTGCACCTCAATCAACAATTTATAGGATCATCAAGAACTTCAAGGAAAGAGGTTCAATTCTTGTTAGGAAGGCTTCAGGGCATCCAAGAAAGTCCAGCAAGCGCCAGGATCGTCTCCTAAAGAGGATTCAGCTGCAGGATCGGAGTGCCACCAGTGCAGAGCTTGCTCAGGAATGGCAGCAGGCAGGTGTGAGCGCATCTGCACGCACAGTGAGGCGAAGACTTTTGGAAGATGGCCTGGTGTCAAGAAGGGCAGCAAAGAAGCCACTTCTCTCCAAAAAAAACATCAGGGACAGATTGATCTTCTGCAGAAAGTTTGATGAATGGACTGCTGAGGACTGGGGCAAAGTCATATTCTCCGATGAAGCCTCTTTCCGATTGTTTGGGGCATCTGGAAAAAGGCTTGTCCGGAGAAGAAAAGGTGAGCGCTACCATCAGTCCTGTGTCATGCCAACAGTAAAGCATCCTGAGACCATTCATGTGTGGGATTGCTTCTCATCCAAGGGAGTGGGCTCACTCACAATTTTGCCCAAAAACACAGCCATGAATAAAGAATGGTACCAAAACACCCTCCAACAGCAACTTCTTCCAACAATCCGACAACAGTTTGGTGAAGAACAATGCATTTTCCAGCACGATGGAGCACAGTGCCATAAGGTAAAAGTGATAACTAAGTGGCTCGGGGACCAAAACGTGGACATTTTGGGTCCATGGCCTGGAAACTCCCCAGATCTTAATCCCATTGAGAACTTGGTCAATCCTCAAGAGGCGGGTGGACAAACAAAAACCCACTAATTCTGACAAACTCCAAGAAGTGATTATGAAAGAATGGGTTGCTATCAGTCAGGAATTGGCCCAGAAGTTGATGGAGAGCATGCCCAGTCGAATTGCAGAGATCCTGAAAAAGAAGGGCCAACACTGCAAATACTGACTCTTTGCATAAATGTCATGTAATTGTCGATAAAAGCCTTTGAAACGTATGAAGTGCGTGTAATTATATTTCACTACATCACAGAAACAACTGAAAGATCTAAAAGCAGCTTAGCAGCGAACTTTGTGAAAACGAATATTTGTGTCAGTCTCAAAACTTTTGGCCACGACTGTACAATTCAGAGTGAGAAATGGCACTTAAATGTTTTTTTCAATAAATGTGAGGCATCTAAACTCCCCATTCAAAAGAAACCTTCTATGGAAAGAGATTAAGGCCCATATGGGTGACACTTTTTGCATTCATGAGACCCATATATATTTAAAAAATCCCCAGAATGTCAGCAACCCAAACTCTCCCTCTATAATACAAGTCTACTAATCTCAGAAAAGATGACTACTAATCGCATTTACAAAATCACTTGCAATCAATATACAGATCCAGAAAGCAGATTTATTGCCATTTGTGCTATTAATAAATAATCAGCTCCTAACTTTAGTTAGTGCATACTGTCCATACTGTAAACTTCTGTATGGCCACACGACAGGGTGCCGAAGGAAAGGAACACCATATGGTTTTTGGAAGGCAGATCTTGCTGGACTTTTTTTTTTTTTTTACACCATGTCCCATTTGATCCCCCCCTGATGCACCCCTACAGTAGAAACACCAAAAAGTGACCCATTTTGGAAAATACATCCCTCAAGGTATTCAAAACTGATTTTACAAATATTGGTAACCCTTTAGGTCTTCCACAAGAGTTAATGGAATATGGAGATGAAATTTCAGAATTAAAATTTTTGGGCAAATTTTCCATTTTAATCTATTTTTTCCATTAACAAAGCAAGGGTTAACAGTCAAACCTCAATATTTATTGCTCTGATTCTGTGGTTTACAGAAACACCCCATATGTAGTCGTAAACTGCTGTACGGGCACACGAAGGGCTGTGGAGTCGGTAGATAAATGCTCCAACTCTGACTCCTCTGTATTTAATATGCAAATGTATTTTATACATTCCTTGAAGGAAAGAAAGGAAACATACATATTACCACAGAACTACTGGCTAGGAAGCCAACAGTCTACTGTATTGAACAGTTTCAGCAAAAGACAAACAATGAAAACAACAAAGTTTTATTTTTTTTATCAAGTGGCTGGATAGTAGCAGCAGGCATAAACATCAGGAAAAGGAACTTTACCAGTTCAAAAATGGTGCCGCTGCCTTTTCCTTTGTGTGATGATCTTCTGCTGAAGATAGGGCAGTGGGAGGATCCAGGAAGGAGCATTTATACTAAAACCTGATTTCCCTAGTAGAATCCCATAGTCACGTTTAACAAGTTTTTATAGCCTTAGGTGAATGACAACAGTTTTTCAAATGGTTTACAGCTTCAGTCTTGAACTATTGACTATCCATTCCCTTCACTTATACAAGTGCCTCTAAGTAAATATGTTTTTTGCAGGACTAATCAGTTATCAGTGAGGCTAGGTTAACCATGGGCGTTGCGTTCCCTGTAACAGCGGAACACAACACAATGGAAAGTATAAGTATTGGCGCTCCTTAACTGTGCGTTGCGTGCCATATAGTAGGGATCGACCGATATTGATTTTTTAGGGCCGATACCGATAATTTGTGAACTTTCAGGCCGATAGCCGATAATTTATACCGATATTCTGGGAATTTTCATTTTTGAGAAAAAAAAAAATTCCTACACAAATCTGCTGAAAATTAATATGTTTATTGTTAATGTGTATTTTTTTTGTTTATTGTTAATGTGTATTTTTTTTTTTATAAATCTTTTTCATTTATACTTAATATTTTTGTGTTTTTTTTTTTACTAACTTTTAACCCCCTTAGGGACTAGAACCTTTGTCCTATTCACCCTGATAGATCTCTATCAGGGTGAATAGGATCTCACACTGTCCCTGCTGCTCTGTGCATAGTGCACACAGCAGCATGGAGCTGAACATGGCAGCCAGGGCTTCAATAGTGTCCTGGCTGCCATGGTAACCGATCGGAGCCCCAGGCTTACACAGCTGGGGCTCCGATCGGAGGAGCAGGGGAGAGGGGATCCTGTGGCCACTGCCACCAATGATTAATACTGGGTGGGGGGGGGGGGGGGGGGGGGCGCACTGCGCCACCAATGTTTTTACTATTGGCCGGGATTGGGATGGGGGTGGGGGGCGCACTGCGACACCAATGATTAATACTGGGGGACTTGGGGGGGCGCACTGCGCCACCAATGAAGATAAGTCTCTCGATCATTCATATACAGGAGGCGGGAGCTGGCTGCAGAATCACATAGCCGGCTCCCGACCTCTATCAGCGGTAGCTGCGATCCGCGGCACCTGAGGAGTTAACTACCGCGGACCGCAGCTATTGCTCATAGAGGTCGGGAGCCGGCTATGTGATTCTGCAGCCAGCTCCCGCCTCCTGTATATGAATGAATGAATGAGAGGCTTATCTTCATTGGTGGCGCAGCGGCCACAACCCCTCCCCTCCTCTTATGTTCTATCCCCTCATTGGCGGCAGCAGCAGCACAGGGGGAGGAGACACGGCTTCCTTCTCCCCTGTGCTGCGGAGGGAACACAGAGAGCGCTGAGAGCAGCGCGATCTGTGTTCCCCATACGTTATCGGTATATCGGCAAAATAGATGCCGATACCGATAACGTTCAAAATCCTCAATATCGGCCGATAATATCGGCCAAACCGATAATCGGTCGATCCCTACCATATAGTGAAGCATATGAAAAGCATGCTTCTTCACGGTCACTTAACATGTTTGTTTTGCGGTAACGTGACGCACTGCATGCATTGGCCTTTATTCTTACAGTATAGAAGTAATTAATTATAACTGTGAATTGAGACATTTAAACATTTTTTTATTTTATTTTTTATTCCAATTTAAATTTAGTCTCCGACTTTAGTCTCACGGCAGGGCGCAGAAGGAAAGGAACGCCATGTGGTTTTTGGAAGGCAGATTTTGCTGGACTTGTTTTTTGACACCATGTCAAATTTGAAGACACCCTGATGCAACACTAGAGTAGAAACTCCAAAAAAGTGACCCCATTTTGGAAACTACAGGATAAGGTGGCAGTTTTGTTGGTACTATTTTAGGGTACATATGATTTTTGGTTGCTCTATATTACACTTTTTGTGAGGCAAGGTAACAAAAAAATGTGCAAATAAAAAAGATAAAGAGAGGAGGCAGCACCTCATGTGTGGTATTGTTTCACAAATAGGTAAAATGAGGTAATAGATTATCACAAAACTTTTCGGTAAGCTCAGAGTCACAACAGCTAAATTTGCCTTGCTGGTAATTTTTGAATCCCGACCAGCATCCGGGAGGTTTGCGTGACTGTAGCCTTTGTTCCCAACTGCACTTTCCTTTGGGTTTTGTGCAATGACGAAACGAGAAGGAGAAAAATCTGGAGGTACTGGAACCACTTGTTTCGGCGCTGTCAAGCACAATGTTATAGGAAGGACTTGTCTTTTCACACAAGGTTTATTTTGGTCAAAGCGTTTCAAGGGCTTGCAGTCCCCTTCATCAGGACAATATTTACATACAATTTAAAAAGCACATGCATTTAAGTCCAGTCTGGGCGCGCTATTGCAGGGGGCATGGCTAAAGATGGGGCGTGGCAAAAAAAAGAAAGTGGGGAGGGGAAAGAAGTCAGGGATTCTCTTATTCAATCGATACATTGAGCATAAAGGTCAAACAATACAAATGTGCTAGACAATAAAATAGAATCATAGAAAGTAAAAAGTGTTATTAAAAGTATAATTCATAAATATGTATATATAGGAAATTAATACTATATATATATAAGTAGAGAGAGAGCTATATATATATATATATATATATATATATATATATATATATATATATATATATATATATATATATAGATATATAGAGAGAGAGAGAGAGAATATATATATATATATATAGAGAGAGAGAGCTATATATATGGGTTTAAGTGTTTCCAAACGATGGATCCACCCAAGTTTGCATTTCTTTAGGAGGGACACTATCCCCCCCCCCTCCCCACTCCTCGGCATGGCAACATGATCAAGTATCATAAACCTCAGTTCTTGTTCTTTATGTTTATACTCACTAAAATGTTTGGATACCGGAAAGTCTTTCCTCTCATTTCGAATACTGAATCTGTGGTTGTTCAAACGCGTCTTTACGTCTGTGGTTGTCTCCCCCACATACAGCAGCTTGCAGGGGCACCACAAGACTTAGATCACCCATGAAGAATCACAGGAAAAGTAATGTCTAATTGTACATTTTTCTCCTGTTACTGGGTGTACAAATTCCTTCCCTTTTTGCATCAGTTTACAATTTACACAATTGAGGCAGGGATAACTGCCGTTATTTTTGGTCTTAAAGAAAGTCTGTCATATGCGTGCTTGTTCTGGAACACTAGTCCTCACCACTCTCTTTAATGTTACGTGTCCTTCTATAGGACATCAATGGCGCCTCTTTAAAATCTGACATATTAGGGTAACCACTCTGTAATATACCCCAATGTCTCCGAATGATTTTTTTCCACCTTAGAGCTATCTTCATTGTATGTGGGGATACAAAAGGTATCCGGTTGGAGCTTTGCTTAGGGCGTGATTTTTTATTAATGTGTCCCTTTACTAATGCTGTGGGATATCCCCTTTCCAGGAAGGATTCCCCCATTTTCTCCAAGGCTTTATTTAAATGTTTTTCCTCATCCACAATCCTTTTAACTCGTAGCATCTGACTATATGGGAGCGAATTAATCATCCTAGTCGGGTGACAACTTGCAAATTGTAGCAAAGTATTTTTATCGGTTTCCTTGACATGCAAATCTGTATGTAGCTGCCCATCCTTCATGTATACCTGTGTGTCCAGAAATTGTACTTTCACTGGATGCCACCAATGTGAACGTGACATGCTCATCCATACCATTAACTTTCACACTAGCATTCGGGGCTCCGCTCGTGAGCTCCGTTTGAAGGCTCTCACAATCGGCCCCGAACGCATCCGTCCAGCCCCAATGCATTCTGAGTGGATGCGGATCCGCTCAGAATGCATCAGTCTGGCAGCGTTCAGCCTCCACTCAGCAAGCAGACACCTGAACACTGCTTGCAGCGTTCGGGTGTCCGCCTGGCCGTGCGGAGGCAAACGGATCCGTCCAGACTTACAATGTAAGTCAATGGGGACTGATCCGTTTGAAGTTGACACAATATGGCTCAATTTTCAAACGGATCCGTCCCCCATTGACTTTCAATGTACAGTCTGGACGGATCCGTCTGAACTACTTTCACACTTAGATTTTTTTTTTTTTAACTATAATGCAGACGGATCCGTCTGTGCAGACACCAGACGGACCGGCTCTGAAGGCTAGTGTGAAAGTAGCCTTAGGAACAAATGGAACTTCACCAGAGCATCCTGGGCTCCTGTCCAGATGAGGAACACGTCGTCTATGTACCTCCCCCACATAAGAACATGTCTATAGTGGGGAGATACATAGACAAGGCAGTCCTCAAGAGAACGGACAAAGATATTTGCATAAGTGGGCGCGACATTCGAGCCCATGGCTGCAGATAAAATCTGTCCTGGAACCCAAAATAATTGCACCTTAGTGTAAGTTCCAAAAGAAAATGTTTAGTCTGCACAGAATACGTAGATCCTTCTAGTGCCCTACCCACAGCTCGCAATCCCTCTCTATGATCTATGGACGTATAGAGGGACACTATATCAAATGACGCCAAAATGCTACCATCTGGTACACTAACTGCTGATATCTTCTCCAAAAAAAATCGCCTGTGTCCCTGACATATGATTTAGCCCCAATAGCAAATTCCCTCAAAGCTCTGTCCAAAAATATAGCAATATTGGACAGGATAGAATCCCTCCCCGAAATAATCGGGCGTCCTGTAGGGTTATATAAACTTTTATGTATTTTAGGCAATACATATATCAATGGGACAACAGACGATTTGACAATCAGAAACTCTTTCAGCTGTTTGTCTATAATATCTTCCTTTTCAGCTTTTGTTAGTATCACCTCTATCCTCTTAGCAATGTTCAGTAATTCGTATGTATCACCAGTCTGTAATTGACGCTCTATCTCCTGAACGTATTTGGTTGTGTCCATCACCACGATCCCACCCCCCTTGTCAGTGGGTTTTATGGTGAGATCGTGGTTATTGGACAACCCCTCCAACGCACGCATTTCCTCAGTAGTGATATTTGGTTTAGTTAATGGTGTACCACGTAACCTATCCTTGAGGTCCGTGATATCCCTCTTAACACACTCCATAAAGGACTCCATAACATATGAACTAATCAGAGGTGTAAAATCACTTTTAGCATATAAATCTAATTGTTTAAAAGTCAATGGATTTCCCTGTGTACAGGGTAGTACACCACTTACTATGGTTCCAGAGGAGCTGGAGTCGAACCAAACCCTCAGCTTCAAAAATCCTTCAGAAGTACCCCTCCTTGTGAGATTTCCGTTCTCTGGCAAATGCCAAACGTCCTGCACGGTGTTGGGCTGTAAGCACAACCCCCACCTGTGGACGTCGGGCCCACATATCACCCTCATGGAGTCTGTTTCTGACCATTTGAGCAGACACATGCACATTTGTGGCCTGCTGGAGGTCATTTTGCAGGGCTCTGGCAGTGCTCCTCCTGTTCCCCCTTGCACAAATGGCGGAGGTAGCTGTCCTGCTGCTGGGTTGTTGCCCTCCTACGGCCTCCTCCACAATTGGCCTGTCTCCTGGTAGCGCCTCCATGCTCTGGACACTACGCTGACAGACACAGCAAACCTTCTTGCCACAGCTCTCTCGCATTGATGTGCCATCCTGGATAAGCTGCACTACCTGAGCCACTTGTGTGGGTTGTAGACTCCGTCTCATGCTACCACTAGAGTGAAGGCACCGCCAGCATTCAAAAGTGACCAAAACATCAGCCAGGAAGCATAGGAACTGAGAAGTGGTCTGGGGTCACCACCTGCAGAACCACTCCTTTATTGGGGGTGTCTTGCTAATTGCCTATAATTTCCACCTGTTGTCTATCCCCTTTGCACAACAGCATGTGAAATGGATTGTCACTCAGTGTTGCTTCCCAAGTGGACAGTTTGATTTCACAGAAGTGTGATTGACTTGGAGTTACATTGTGTTGTTTAAGTGTTCCCTTTATTTTTTTGAGCAGTGTGTATATGTATATATATATATATATATATATATATATATATATATATATATATATATATATATATATATACACATATATACACATACATATATATATATATATATATATATATATACACACACACACACATATACACTCGTCCGCTCTTGTAATCCTGTTCGTCCCGATACCATTTTGCACGTTTTGTATCCTCCACTTCATTACGCATCTTAAACAGAAAAGACTGTTGCTTTTGCAAAAAGGCCACCCACTCATCTGATGTCATATTGGTTCTCAATGAGTTTCAAGGTCTTGCATCCTGTCTTTAGATGCCGACACATCTTTCTGCAGGTATTCAATATTAAGGAGAATAATGTCAAGTGCATATTTATTGGATATAGCTTCAAATTTAGCACGAAATTCAGAATCTTGCGTAAACATTAGGTTTCAACTGAGTCCTTATCCCCCTCAGGATCCGGTTATGCTTATGGTACTGTGCCAACGTTAGTAAATGTAGTTCAAGCGAAAGGTTCTTTTTTGTTACATTTTCATAGTCCCTTTTGAGATTGGTCACCGAGGGTACATTCAAAAAGATTGCCTCACCCTCTACCACTCCCATAATCCTTTCAACATCAGAGTCATTGTATGAAAAATATGTGTTTCATGATTAACTGAAGAGTTCTCCATACCTTGTTGCAATAAAATTGCGGGTCCACACTAGGCCCTTACTTATTCCACGGGCGCAAAGCCTTGAAGACCACAGATCTGTCCAGAAAATCACAGGGCAGCACTCCTAGCTTCAAGCAGTTCAGGTGCCAGCGTTATCCCCTTGGTCCTGGGGTCCAAACACAATGACTGATGTTGAAAGGATTATGGGAGTGGGAGAGGGTGAGGCCATCTTTTTGAATGTACCCTCGGTGACCAATCTCAAAAGGGACTATGAAAATGTAAAAAAAGAACCTTTCGCTTGAACTACATTTACTAACATTGGCACAGTACCATAAGCATAACCGGATCCCAAGGGGGATAAGGACTCAGTTGAAACCTAATAGGTTTACGCAAGATGCTGAATTTCGTGCTAAATTTGAAGCTATATCCAATAAATATGCACTTGACTTCCTGGATTCTGGCTGGGGGCGGGCTTCATCTTGATTGAAGTCTTCTCCAAGCCGGGCCGCGCGCTGGACTGAACGCTGCCGCATATGCGCCATGTGACTTATTTCTGGCCAGTATAGTACAGAGCCGGCGTGCGCGTTCGCAGCTCTGCACTATTCTGGCCGGGAAGAAGTCACCGTCGCGCATGCGCGGCAGCGTTCAGGACAGCGAGCGGCTCGGCCGGGAGAAAAGAAGGAGTCTTCTGAGCAAGAGCGACCATCGGGATTCTGGAGAAGAGCGGTGGCCGTAACCAGGGGAGACCGAGTAACAACAATAAGGTAAGTGGGGATGAATTTTATCCTAAACGGTGGGAATTTGTTAATCAAGTTTATTTCCAAAAATGATCACTGTCAAAACATTAACTGATTTAACAGTGATCATTATGATGGGATAACCCCTATTGAATAGCTGCAGAAAGATGTGTCGGCATCTAAAGACAGGATGCAAGACCTTGAAACTCATTGAGAACCAATATGACATCAGATAAGTGGGTGGCCTTTTTGCAAAAGCAACAGTCTTTTCTGTCTAAGATGCGTAATGAAGTGGAGGATACAAAACGTGCAAAATGGTATCGGGACGAAATATATATAAGGTACTAAAAATGGTATCGGGACGAAATATAATATAAGGAGGCAAAGAATAATGCAAAGACATATCCAAAATAGACCTATAAGAGGTTCCAGGAATCCAAGAGAGATACAAGGGGTCAGCAGGAGGAAAATGAGCAGTCTACCAACAAAAGGGTTGATGTTCCTTTTTTAGGGGACAGTTGTCGGTCCCCCCACGGAAATCGCACAAGGAGGGGAGGATGTCGTCGCCATCGACCCCGGAAGAAACAAGCCACAACGTCCACAGAGACTAATGACTTCCAAAATGCAGAAAAAGAAGTAAGTTCACATAACGCGGTAGTAAATATATCATGAGTTGAATTCTGGAGAGATGAAAGTGTTAAATAAGGGTTTGTCATTTTGTCCGCAGTCTAAGATGGATTGGTTCCAGTTGGAGCTGGACTTGAACTGCTTCTTCAGATTTTTGAAGCTGAGGGTTTGGTTCGACTCCAGCTCCTCTGGAACCATAGTAAGTGGTGTACTACCCTGTACACAGGGAAATCCACTGACTTTAAAACAATTAGATTTATATGCTAAAAGTGATTTTACACCTCTGATAAGTTCACATGTTATGGAGTCCTTTATGGAGTGTTTTAAGAGGGATATCACGGACCTCAAGGATAGGTTACGTGGTACACCATTAACTAAACCAAATATCACTACTGAGGAAATGCGTGCGTTGGAGGGGTTGTCCAATAACCACGATCTCACCATAAAACCCACTGACAAGGGAGGGTGGGATCGTGGTGATGGACACAACCAAATACGTTCAGGAGATAGAGCGGCAATTACAGACTGGTGATACATACGAATTACTGAACATTGCTAAGAGGATAGAGGTGATACTAACAAAAGCTGAAAAGGAAGATATTATAGACAAACAGCTGAAAGAGTTTCTGATTGTCAAATCGTCTGTTGTCCCATTGATATATGTATTGCCTAAAAAACATAAAAGTTTATATAACCCTACAGGACGCCCGATTATTTCGGGGAGGGATTCTATCCTGTCCAATATTGCTATATTTTTGGACAGAGCTTTGAGGGAATTTGCTATTGGGGCTAAATCATATGTCAGGGACACAGGCGATTTTTTTGGAGAAGATATCAGCAGTTAGTGTACCAGATGGTAGCATTTTGGCGTCATTTGATATAGTGTCCCTCTATACGTCCATAGATCATAGAGAGGGATTGCGAGCTGTGGGTAGGGCACTAGAAGGATCTACGTATTCTGTGCAGACCAAACATTTTCTTTTGGATCTTTTGGAACTTACACTAAAGGTGCAATTATTTTGGGTCCAGGACAGATTTTATCTGCAGCCATGGGCTCGAATGTCGCGCCCACTTATGCAAATATCTTTGCCCGTTCTCTTGAGGACTGCCTTGTCTATGTATCTCCCCACTATAGACATGTTCTTATGTGGGGGAGGTACATAGATGACGTGTTCCTCATCTGGACAGGAGCCCAGGATGCTCTGGTGGAGTTCCATTCGTTCCTTAATGGTATGGATGAGCATGTCATGTTCACATTGGTGGCATCCAGTGAAAGTACAATTTCTGGACACAGGTATACATGAAGGATGGGCAGCTACATACAGATTTGCATGTCAAGGAAACCGATAAAAATACTTTGCTACAATTTGCGACTAGGATGATTAATTCGCTCCCATATAGTCAGATGCTACGAGTTAAAAGGATTGTGGTTGAGGAAAAACAAATAAAGCCTTGGAAAAAATGGGGGAATCTTTCCTGGAAAGGGGATATCCCACAGCATTAGTAAAGGGACACATTAATAAAGTAAAATCAATCCCTCATGAGGAGGTGAAAAAAATCACGCCCTAAGCAAAGCTCCAACCGGATACCTTATGTATCCCCACATTAGAGTTGTTGCGATACCAATTTTTTGATTCGGTTTCGATACCATGAAAAAGTATTGCGATACTCGATACCATTCGATACCACGCGAAAAAAATAAACCAAAAAAGCCATATGCATTCTGCATTAAAAAAAATGGCGAATCGCGCAGTTTTTATTTATTTTTTCTGTTACGGCGCTCACCGCATAGATTTTTTTTATATTTTAATAGTTTGGACTTTTCTGACGTGGCGATATGTAATATGTTTATTATTTATACATTTTATATGTGAAATTGGGAAAAGGGGGGGAATTCATACTTCATATGTTGGTGGGGTATTTTTTTCCTTTTTTTTACACTTTTTATTTAATAACTATTCCCCCCTTAGGGGCCAGAACCTGGGATCTTTTCATCCCTTGTCCTATTCTACCTGATAGAGCTCTATCAGGGTGAATAGGACTTCACACTGTCCCTGCTGCTCTGTGCCTTGTGCACACAGCATTAGGGATGTTACCATGGTAGCCAGGGCTTCAGTACCGTCCTGGCTGCCATGGCAACCGATCGAAGCTCCAGGCTTACACAGCTGGGGCTCCGATCAGAAGCTGCCACTGCACCACCAATGAGGGGGAGGGGAGAGGACCCTGTGGCCACTGCCACCAATGATTTTAATACTGGGGTGGTTGAGAGGGGCCGGCACCAATGATTTTAATGGGATGGGGGGTTGGGGGGGGGGGGGGGGGGGGGAGAAGGGGCACACTGCACCACCAAGGCGGGTACTGGCAGATCAGCGGCAGTTAACCCCTCAGGTGCCGCACCTGAGGGGTTAACTGCCGCTGATCGCAGCTCCCTTTCAGGGGCAGGGTGCCGGCAATGCGATTCTGCTACCGGCACCCGCCTCCTGTATTATGGGTTAAAGTCTACTTTTCCTGGGTCCAGACTTTCAGTATTAGGCTACACGGAGCGGCGCCCAGCGATGTCCCAGCACTTACTATTATTCCTGGGCGCCGCTCCGTTCGCCCGCTGTGACCCATTACTGTCTCCTCTCCTGCTCCACATGCTGATTACTATCGGAGGGATGGGGAGGAGACATCAGCTTCACTAGTGGGCGTTCCTTCTCCCTGGCTGTAGCGCTGTCCAATCGCAGCGCAGGAAGGAACGCCCACTAGAGAAGCTGATGTCTCCTCCCCATCCCTCCGATAGTAATCAGCATGTGGAGCAGGAGAGGAGACAGTAATGGGTCACAGCGGGCGAACGGAGCGGCGCCCAGGACTAATGGTGAGTGCTGGGACATCGCTGGGCGCCGCTCTGTGTGGGAAAAGTACTATCATTGGTGGCGCAGTGCGCCCGCCCCTCCTCCGCCCCTCTCTTCTCATTGGTGGCAGCGGTGGCGGGAGCAGCACAGGGGGAGGGAGAGACTGCTTCCTTCTCCCCGTGCTGCTGAGAGAACATGAGCGCGCTGAGAGCAGCGCTCTCATGTTCAGAGATACTAGACTGCGCAGAAGCGCAGCCCAGTATCGAAAAAATGGAAATCCCAGTATCGTATCGATACCGGGACAGAAGTATCGATTGGGTATCGAAATTTCGATACCCGCAACAACCCTACCCCACATACAATGAAGATAGCTCTAAGGTGGAACAAATCATTAGGAGACATTGGGGTATATTACAGAGTGGTTACCCTAATATGTCAGCTTTTAACCACTTAAGGACCACAGGTTTATACCCCCCTAGTCACCAGGCCCTTTTTTACAAATCGGCACTCCACAACTTTAGCGGTTTATTGCTCGGTCATGCAACTTACCACCCAAATGAATTTTACCTCCTTTTCTTCTCACTAATAGAGCTTTCATTTGGTGGTATTTCATTGCTGCTGACATTTTTACTTTTTTTGTTATTAATCGAAATTTAACGATTTTTTTGCAAAAAAATGACATTCACTTTCAGTTGTAAAATTTTGCAAAAAAAACGAGATCCATATATAAATTTTGCTCTA
Source organism: Bufo bufo (assembly GCF_905171765.1). Classification (NCBI taxonomy): domain Eukaryota; kingdom Metazoa; phylum Chordata; class Amphibia; order Anura; family Bufonidae; genus Bufo; species Bufo bufo. Next base: position 119,392,844 of record NC_053397.1, read on the forward strand.
AATTTATTGTTCTACATGTCTTTGATAAAAAAAAAATGTTTGGGTAAAAAAAAAAAATGGTTTGGGTAAAAGTTATAGCGTTTACAAACTATGGTACAAAAATGTGAATTTCCGCTTTTTGAAGCAGCTCTGACTTTCTGAGCACCTGTCATGTTTCCTGAGGTTCTACAATGCCCAGACAGTACAAACACCCCACAAATGACCCCATTTCGGAAAGTACACACCCTAAGGTATTCGCTAATGGGCATAGTGAGTTCATAGAACTTTTTATTTTTTGTCACAAGTTAGCAGAAAATTATGATTTTTTCTTACAAAGTCTCATATTCCACTAACTTGTGACAAAAAATAAAAGCTTCCATGAACTCACTATGCCCATCAGCGAATACCTTGGGGTCTCTTCTTTCCAAAATGGGGTCACTTGTGGGGTAGTTATACTGCCCTGGCATTCTAGGGGCCCAAATGTGTGATAAGGAGTTTGAAATCAAATTCTGTAAAAAATGGCTGGTGAAATCCGAAAGGTGCTCTTTGGAATGTGGGCCCCTTTGCCCACCTAGGCTGCAAAAAAGTGTCACACATGTGGTATCTCCGTATTCAGGAGAAGTTGGGGAATGTGTTTTGGGGTGTCATTTTACATATACCCATGCCGGGTGAGAGAAATATCTTGGCAAAAGACAACTTTGTATAAAAAAATGGTAAAAAAGTTGTCTTTTGCCAAGATACTTCTCCTGAATACGGAGATACCACGTGTGACACTTTTTTGCAGCCTAGGTGGGCAAAGGGGCCCATATTCCAAAGAGCACCTTTCGGATTTCACTGGTCATTTTTTACAGAATTTGATTTCAAACTCCTTACCACACATTTGGGCCCCTAGAATGAAAAAAAATTCTGAATGGAGAATGACAGGGGGGTGATCAATGACAGGGGGGGTGATCAATGACAGGGGGGGGTGATCAATGACAGGGGGGGGTGATCAATGACAGGGGGGGGGTGATCAATGACAGGGGGGGGTGATCAATGACAGGGGGGGGTGATCAATGACAGGGGGGGGGGATCAATGACAGGGGGGGGTGATCAATGACAGGGGGGGGTGATCAATGACAGGGGGGGGTGATCAATGACAGGGGGGGTGATCAATGACAGGGGGGGTGATCAATGACAGGGGGGGTGATCAATGACAGGGGGGGTGATCAATGACAGGGGGGGGTGATCAATGACAGGGGGGGTGATCAATGACAGGGGGGGTGATCAATGACAGGGGGGGTGATCAATGACAGGGGGGGTGATCAATGACAGGGGGGGTGATCAATGACAGGGGGGGTGATCAATGACAGGGGGGGTGATCAATGACAGGGGGGGTGATCAATGACAGGGGGGGTGATCAATGACAGGGGGGGTGATCAATGACAGGGGGGGTGATCAATGACAGGGGGGGGTGATCAATGACAGGGGGGGGTGATCAATGACAGGGGGGGTGATCAATGACAGGGGGGGTGATCAATGACAGGGGGGGTGATCAATGACAGGGGGGGGTGATCAATGACAGGGGGGGTGATCAATGACAGGGGGGGTGATCAATGACAGGGGGGGTGATCAATGACAGGGGGGGTGATCAATGACAGGGGGGGTGATCAATGACAGGGGGGGTGATCAGGGAGTCTATATGGGGTGATCACCACAGTCATTGATCATGCCCCTGTAAGGCTCCATTCAGACGTCCGTATGCGTTTTGCGGATCCGATCCATCTATCAGTGGATCCGTAAAAATCATGCGGATGTCTGAATGGAGCTTTACAGGGGGTCATCAATGACAGGGGGGTGATCAGGGAGTCTATATGGGGTGATCACCACAGTCATTGATCACGCCCCTGTAAGGCTCCATTCAGACGTCCGTGTGCGTTTTGCGGATCCGATCCATCTATCAGTGGATCCGTAAAAATCCTGCGGACGTCTGAATGGAGCTTTACAGGGGTGTGATCAATGACAGGGGGGTAATCAATGACAGGGGGGTGATCAGGGAGTCTATATGGGGTGATCAGGGGCTAATAAGGGGTTAATAAGTGACGGGGGGGGGGGGGGGTGTAGTGTAGTGGTGCTTGGTGCTACTTTACTGAGCTACCTGTGTCCTCTGGTGGTCGATCCAAACAAAGGGGACCACCAGAGGACCAGGTAGCAGGTATATTAGACGCTGTTATCAAAACAGCGTCTAATACACCTGTTAGGGGTTAAAAAAAATCACATCTCCAGCCTGCCAGCGAACGATCGCCGCTGGCAGGCTGGAGATCAACTCTCTTACCTTCCGTGCCTGTGTGTGCGCGTTCACAGGAAATCTCTGCTCACGCGAGATGACGCCAATTGGCGTTAGCGTAGCCTGGGGGAGCCGCAATGACGCCTTTCGGCGTTACAGTTGCGGGAAGTGGTTAAAGAGGCCCCATTGATGTCCAATAGAAGGACACGTAACATTAAAGAGAGTGGTGAGGACTAGTGTTCCAGAACAAGCACGCATATGACAGACTTTCTTTAAGACCAAAAATAACGGAAGTTATCCCTGCCTCAATTGTGTAAATTGTAAACTGATGCAAAAAGGGAAGGAATTTGTACACCCAGTAACAGGAGAAAAATGTACAATTAGACATTACTTTACCTGTGATTCTTCATGGGTGATCTAAGTCTTGTGGTGCCCCTGCAAGCTGCTGTATGTGGGGGAGACAACCACAGACGTAAAGACGCGTTTGAACAACCACAGATTCAGTATTAGAAATGAGAGGAAAGACTTTCCGGTATCCAAACATTTTAGTGAGTATAAACATAAAGAACAAGAACTGAGGTTTATGATACTTGATCATGTTGCCATGCCGAGGAGGGGAAGTGAATGGGGTTGCGTGAAAATCGCAAGCATCCGCAAACAAGTGCGGATGCGGTGCGATTTTCACGCGCGGTTGTTAGAAGACGATCGGGATGGAGACTCTATTATTATTTTCCCTTATAACATTGTTATAAGGGAAAATAATAGCATTCTGAATACAGAATGCATAGTAAAATAGCGCTGGAGGGGTTAAAAAAAATAAAAAAATTATTTAACTCACCTTAATCCACTTGCTCGCGCTGCCGGCATCTCGTCTGTCTCCTTTGCTGAACAGGACCTGTGGTGACGTCACTCCGGTCATCACATGATCTTTTACCATGGTGATGAATCATGTGATGACCGGAGTGACGTCATCACAGGTCCTGTTCCTGCAATGAATGCTCACCACAGGTCCTGTTCAGCAAAGGAGACAGAAGGAGATGCCGGGCTGCGCGATCAAGTGGACTAAGGTGAGTTAAATTATTTTTATTTATTTTTTAACCCCTCCAGCGCTATTTTATTATGCATTCTGTATTCAGAATGCTATTATTTTCCCTTATAACCATGTTATAAGGGAAAATAATACAATCTACACAACCCCAAACTTCTGTGAAGAAGTTCGGGTTTGGGTACCAAACATGCGCGATTTTTCTCACGCAAAAGCAAAACGCATTACAATGTTTTACACTCGCGTGGAGAAATTGCGCGTGTTCCCGCAACGCACCCGCACATTTTCCCGCAACGCCCGTCTGAAAGAGGCCAAAGGGTTAAATATAGAATTTAGGGTGACCTCTGGAATGATAAATTGAGGGATGCAGAAGGTGGCCCGCAATATGCCGCGACCCAGGCTTCTGGTGACATTAGAGTTAGTGTATATGATACTTCTGATATAAGGATTGTTACTTAATTTAGGTATTTTTTATATTCCGCAGTTACTCATTGTGAGTTGTGGACACCTACTGGACAGATCGCTTACCCAGGTTTCATCCTTTTGAGTTACCTTAGAATATTAATCGTTACCATTATTACAGAGAGACTTTAACCACCTCAGCTCCCCTAGCTTAAACCCCCTTATAAGGGAGTCCGTCACCTACCTGACCGGTTTCAAACAGGTGACATTGTTCAGTGGGGCACAGACATGACACAAATGTTACCCGTGTTTAGTTCTTCAGATGCTTCAAATCGCCCAAAAAGTCGTTTTTATCATATGCTAATGAGCCGTCGCAAGTGCCCAGGGGCAGAGAGTTTTCTGAAAGTGCCCAAGTTCCCCCGCCTAACTCTCGCCTAACTCCACCCCTCAGTAAGCTCAGGCCAGCCCTGTGGCTCTGTGACATCATATTTCCCTATAGGCTGTTCGCGCATCACTGCCGGGCCCGGGCATGCGCAGTGTTCTGTCCACTGTGGTCAGAGGCACAGAGATATGCAGTGCGCATGCGCCAATTTCACGCCAGTAACTGGTGCATGCGCACTCCATATCCCTGTCCCTCTGCCCACAGCGGACAGAACACTGCACATGCCCGGGCCAGGCAGTGATGCGCGAACAGCCTATAGGGAAATATGAGTTCACAGAGCCACAGGGCTGGCCTGGGCTCATATTCCACTAACTTGTGACAAAAAATAAAATTTTACATGAACTCACCATACCAATCACGGAATACCTTGGGGTGTCTTCTTTCTAAAATGGGGTCACTTGTGAGCGTGAGAAGTAGTTTTGAATTAAAATGCGTAAAAAATGCCCTGTGAAATCGTAAAGATACTCATTGGAATTTGGGCCCCTTTGCGCACCTAGGCTGCAAAAAAGTGTCACACGTGGTATCGCCGTACTCAGGAGAAGTAGGGCAATGTATTTTGGGGTGTATTTTTACATATACCCATACTGTGTGAGATCAATATATCTCTTTAAAGACAACTTTTCCATTTTTTTTATACAAAGTTGTCGTTTTACAGAGATATTTCTCTCACCCAGCATGGGTATATGTAAAAATACACCCCAAAACACATTGCCCTACTTCTCCTGAGTACGGCAATACCACATGTGTGACACTTTTTTGCAGCCTAGGTGCGCAAAGGGGCCCAAATTCCAATGAGTACCTTTGAGGAAGGCATTTTTAGGCATTTGGATTCCAGGCTTCTTCTCACGGTTTAGGGCCCCTAAAATGCCAGGGCAGTATAAATACCCCACATGTGACCCCATTTTGGAAAGACGACAACCACAAGTTAGCGGAAATTTTTTATTTATTAATTTTTTCTCACAAAGTCTCCCTTTCCGCTAACTTGTGACAAAAAGTTCAATCTTTCATGGACTCAATATGGCCCTCAGCGAATACCTTGGGGTGTCTACTTTCCGAAATGGGGACATTTGTGGGGTGTGTTTACTGTTCTGGCATTTTGAGCGGGGCTAAATTGTGAGCAACCATGTAAAGCCTAAAAGGTACTCGTTGGACTTTCGGCCCCTTTAAGCACCTAGGCTGCAAAAAAAGTGTCACACATGTGGTATCGCCGCACTCAGGAGAAGTAGGGCAATGTGTTTTGGCGTGTATTTTTACATATAACCATGCTGGGTGAGAGAGATATCTCTGAAAATTGACAACTTTGTATAAAAAAAATAAATGAATTAAATGTTGTCATTTACAGAGATATTTCTCACACACAGTATGGGTATATGTAAAAATACACCCCAAAACACATTGCCCTACTTCTCCCGAATACAGCGATACCACATGTGTGACACTTTTTTGCAGCCTAGGTGCGCAAAGGGGCCCAAATTCCAATGAGTATCTTTTAGGATTTCACAGGGCATTTTTTACGCATTCGGATTCCAAACTACTTCACGCTTTAGGGCCCCTAAAATACCAGGGCAGTATAAATACCCCACAAGTGACCCCATTTTGGAAAGACAAGCCCAAGGTATTCCGTGAGGGGCATGGCGAGTTCCTAGAATGTTTTTTTTTTGGCACAAGTTAGCGGAAATTTTTATTTTTTTTCCCTCTTACAAAGTCTCATATTCCACTAACTTGTGACAAAAAATAAAATTTTACATGAACTCGCCATGACCCTCACGAAATACCTTGGGGAGTCTTCTTTCCAAAATGGGGTCACATGTGGGGTATTTATACTGCCCTGGCATTTTAGGGGACCTAAAGCGTGAGAAGAAGTCTGGAATATAAATGTCAAAAAAAATTTACGCATTTGGATTCCGTGAGGGGTATGGTGAGTTCATGTGAGATTTTTTTTTTTGTCACAAGTTAGTGGAATATGAGACTTTGTAAGGAAAAAAAATTTAAAAAAATTTCCGCTAACTAAAAAAAAATTCGATGAACTCTCCATGCCCCTCAAAAGTGATCTTTATAGCGCCGCAGCGATTTTACAATGATCAGAAGAAAAAAAATATTCTGTCACTGCGGTGGGGCGGACTGAACGCAAGTGTGCACACAAGTTTAGGCCTGATAGGGCGAACACTGCGTTTTTTGTAGAGCCTATAGAACATGTCCTATTCTTGTCCGCAATTGCGGACAAGAAAAGGCATTTTCTATATAGTTCTGGCAATGTGCGGATCCGCAAAATGCGGAAAGCACATTGCCGGTGTCCGTTTTTTGCGGATCCGCGGTGTCAGTGTTTTGCGGATCATCCACGGATCTGCAAAACACATACGGACGTCTGAATGGAGCCTTACAGGGGGGTGATCAGGGGTTAATAAGTGACAGGGGGGGGGTGTAGTGTAGTGTGGTGATTGGTGCTACTTTACAGAGCTGCCTGTCTCCTCTGGTGGTCGATCCAAGCAAAAGGGACCACCAGAGGACCAGGTAGCAGGTATATCAGACGCTGTTAACAAAACAGCGTCTGATATACCCTTCAGGGGTATAAAAAAAAAAAAAAAAAAAAAAAAAAAAAAAAAAAATAATAATAATTCAAATCGCATCTACAGCCTGCCAGCGAATGATCGCCGCTGGCAGGCTGTAGATCAGTTAGTTTACCTTCCGCTCCTGTGTGCGCGCGTTCACATGAAATCTCGCGAGATGACGCGCTGAAATGTCAAGGAGGAACAAACCGACCGCAGGACGCATCCCTGCGTTAGGCGGTCGGGAGATGAGTATATGGATGCAAGGGCCTATTTGCTAAATACACTGGGAAATAATCCGGGTGGGTGATATAGATAGTGATTAAGATTATTTTTAGTCCTCAATAAAATATAGGTAACGATTACAATGATTACATACCCTAGGCTTGTGTCTTTGCAAAGTAGTTACTGTTGTCTTCAGTGCAAGTAGTGCCTGGCTGCGTAGATTTAATGTATATAGTGATGGATGGCATGGAGTCGCTACATGATGGGACACTGGCAATTGGCCAGATGGTCCACATGTGGCGACTATAATGCCTCTCTAAAGATTCGTCCTGTGATATACAGAAACACAGGGTGGGAGGCGGAGTCAAACATACGCATGTTGCGATACAGACCCGCCCCGAGCGCCGGGTTCATGATGCACTACGCCACGAGGGTAACGCAGGCGCAGTAAGCAGAGTGACACGCCGAGATGGAGCGATGCTCCATCTTTGATGTAGCGCGGCGAGAGCACAAGGTAACTGAAGCTTATGGATTCCTGTGATCTGCGGTTTTCTTACAGGTGTGAATTGTGATTGAGCGAGCCATGGATGTTTTAACTACTATCACTATTGGGTGAAGCACGATTGCACTTTACATGAAGCACTAAGAAATTGAAGATAATCACGGATATGTGATGCACTTTACCTGAGAGCGTTAGAAGGCTGCTACACCATGAATTGTCACATGAGAATGAATTGTCTTTTTACTGAGTTTTTATATGCACCAGTGTGTAACTAATCAGGAAATTAGCACTGATTACTTCCTGCAATGTCTCTAGATATGCACAGTCACTTTATTGTATGTTTCACTTGGCTTGATAATGGTTCTGTGAGAGCTGAAACGTTGCCTGTATCAACATGTGTTGAATAAATAGCAATTTTTTTCACTTTACCAAAGGAGTGCTGCGTTATATTTATTTGGATTGTGTTTGGACCCCAGGACCAAGAGGATAACGCTGGCACCTGAACTGCTTGAAGCTAGGAGTGCTGCCCTGTGATTTTCTGGCTAGATTATATATTAGAGCCGCCAGCGAGGATCCCCCAGTCGCCTCCATAGTCCGTGGGAATGAGCGTGGCGGTCGTAGACGTGCAAGTCTGGATTAAGTAATTTTAATTAGCATTTTGTATTAGGATTTACAGTTAATTTAGTATTTCTTTTTCTTTCAGGGTTCCAGAGGCTCCACCAGGGGAGATGAGGAGCTCGGGGTCCCTACCATCGATAACCAGCTCCTCATCCAACTGGTGGAGGCGCGTCCATTATGGGACCACTCCGACCGCCACCACGCTGATCACGGGGGATCTAAATGCGGCGGCTCAGGAGAAATATGGCAAGTACAAAAATATGTATTTTAATACATTAATATTGTTCTTTTCCTTACATCATGCTAAATTAAATTTTTATGTTTTTTTTTCTATAGTCAAACTGGTTACCACGCATTGGCGAACTATCCTCGGACCGCTTCAGGAGGGATTTTAACAAGGAGGTTCAGGCCCCGAAGGAACCTCAGGGACCACATACGTCCCTACGGCGGCCCTGGGGTTCCTACAAAAGGCAATGGCACCAAGAAGGTAAATATTTTGAACAACTATAAAAAAAATATATATTTTTTTTTTGTTTTTGTTTCCCCTGTTTTGGCCAGCCCCCTATGGTATAAAGGTAGACCTAGCATAGAACATGGATTTTTTATTTAAAGGACAATTCTTTACTTTCCTTTTTTTTCTACAGAAGTGCCTGCAGCACTCGGGAGCCTGAACAACCTCCTGAGGCGGAACAGGAACAGATCGCCAGCGCCAGCCCTCCTGTATCGGCTCAAGATAATCAGGGTCCCCTACCGGATCCCTCTGCTCATCAGAGGCTCTTTGGTTTTCGCCAAAATTTGAGAGCCCTGGTGAGCAGGCAGAGATCCGGTAGGACAAATCGAACTGATTATGCGAACCTTGTAGAGGTAGTTTCCGACGCTCTAGAAGGTTTTGCCTTACATCAGAAGGAGTTTAGTAATGACTTGATTCGCCGCTGGGAGGGGGTGGAGTCGGCGATTCCACGCAGCCCAAACTACCATTATGGGCTAAGCATGATCAGTTTGATGGACTCAATGACGCCGGAGCAGTTGCATGAGTTTAAGATCATGCTAGAGAACGGGTCATGAGAAATCATTCATGTACAGTCGTGGCCAAAAGTTTTGAGAATTACATAAATATTGGAAATTGGAAAAGTTGCTGCTTAAGTTTTTATAATATCAATTTGCATATACTCCAGAATGTTATGAAGAGTGATCAGATGAATTGCATAGTCCTTCTTTGCCATGAAAATTAACTTACCGTATTTATCGGCGTATAACACGCACTTTTTCCCCCTGAAAATAGGGGGCAAATGATGTATGCGTGTTATACGCAGATATTCATTGCGGCCCGGCAAAGATGCAGCATCACAAACTGCGCTGTATGAGCCGGGAGAGAGGAGGGGCTGGAGTCCGTAACTAGGGGCGGGGCCCGGTGCAGTCACTGTACTCTTACACCGGGCCCCGCCGCTCACCAAAGTATTTATAAACGTGAATCCTTATCCTGTTATTAAGCTGCCCTCTCCCATGTTCCCATGTCCCCCCTGTATCCCCATAGCACTTACTTAAGCTTCAATAGCAGGCAGAGCGGACGGCAGCAGTAACGTCACTCACTGACGTCGAGCGCCTGCTCCGCCCCCTTTATGAATGAAGCAGGCGGAGCAGACGCGCGACGTCAGTGAGTGACGTTACTGGTGCCGTCCGCCCTGCCTGCTATGGAAGCGTGTTCGTAAGTGCTGTGGGGATACAGGGGACAGGGGAGAGCGCAGCGTTAGTTCAACTTAATAACAGGATAAGGATTCATGTTTATAAATACTTCGGTGAGCGGCGGGGCCCGGTGTATTGGGGGACACTGTTATGAGGGGGATCTGTGGATGACATAGCAGTGTCATCCACAGATCCCCCCCATAACAGTTCCATCCACAGATCCCTCCACCCCATAGCAGTACCATCCACAGATCTCCCACCCCATAGCAGTACCATCCACAGATATCCCACCCCATAACAATGCCATCCACAGATCCCCCATAACAGCACCATCCACAGATCCCCCATAACAGCACCATCCACAGATCCCCCACCCCATAACAGTGCCATCCACAGATCAACAGTTGCTTTTACTGTCCTTTTACATTATTTACCTTATAAGTGGTAATAATATTAATAAAAAAAAGTTCTGAGCTACCCTTATTTTGCTTCAAAGTTCTTTATTTGAAATTAAAAAAAAATTCCAGAAATTTCCCTTAAAATGAAGGTGCGTGTTATACGCCTGTGCGTGTTATACGCCGATGAATACGGTAATCCCCAAAAAACCTTTCCACTGCATTTCATTGCTTTTATTAAAGGACCTGCTGAGATCATTTCAGTAATCGTCAACTCAGGTGAGAATGTTGACGAGCACAAGGCTGGGGATCATAATGTCAGGCTGATTGGGTTAAAATGGCAGACTTGACATGTTAAAAGGAGGGTAATGCTTGAAACCATTGTTCTTCCATTAACCATGGTGACCTGCAAAGAAACGCGTGCAGCCATCATTGCGTTGCATAAAAATGGCTTCACAGGCAAGGATATTGTGGCTACTAAGATTGCACCTTAATCAACAATTTATAGGATCATCAAGAACTTCAAGGAAAGAGGTTCAATTCTTGTTAAGAAGGCTTCAGGGCGTCCAAGAAAGTCCAGCAAGCGCCAGGATCGTCTCCTAAAGAGGATTCAGCTGCGGGATCGGAGTGCCACTAGTGCAGAGCTTGCTCAGGAATGGCAGCAGGCAGGTGTGAGCGCATCTGCACGCACAGTGAGGCGAAGACTTTTGGAAGATGGCCTGGTGTCAAGAAGGGCAGCAAAGAAGCCACTTCTCTCCAAAAAAAACATCAGGGACAGATTGATCTTTTGCAGAAAGTATGGTGAATGGACTGCTGAGGACTGGGGCAAAGTCATATTCTCCGATGAAGCCTCTTTCCGATTGTTTGGGGCATTTGGAAAAAGGCTTGTCCGGAGAAGAAAAGGTGAGCGCTACCATCAGTCCTGTGTCATGCCAACAGTAAAGCATCCTGAGACCATTCATGTGTGGGGTTGCTTCTCATCCAAGGGAGTGGGCTCACTCACAATTTTGCCCAAAAACACAGCCATGAATAAAGAATGGTACCAAAACACCCTCTAACAGCAACTTCTTCCAACAATCCAACAACAGTTTGGTGAAGAACAATGCATTTTCCAGCACGATGGAGCACCGTGCCATAAGGCAAAAGTGATAACTAAGTGGCTCGGGGACCAAAACGTTTACATTTTGGGTCCATGGCCTGGAAACTCCCCAGATCTTAATCCCATTGAGAACTTGTGGTCAATCCTCAAGAGGCGGGTGGACAAACAAAAACCCACTAATTCTGACAAACTCCAAGAAGTGATTATGAAAGAATGGGTTGCTATCAGTCAGGAATTGGCCCAGAAGTTGATTGAGAGCATGCCCAGTCGAATTGCAGAGGTCCTGAAAAAGGGCCAACACTGCAAATACTGACTCTTTGCATAAATGTCATGTAATTGTCGATAAAAGCCTTTGAAACGTATGAAGTGCGTGTAATTATATTTCACTACATCACAGAAACAACTGAAACAAAGATCTAAAAGCAGTTTAGCAGCAGACTTTGTGAAAACTAATATTTGTGTCATTCTCAAAACTTTTGGCCACGACTGTAGTCGTGTACAACAGTCCGAAAGGTGTGGTCCATGATCAAAGCTAAAACTTGACCATCTTTAAATTTCAACAAGATAATAGCCCTGGAGAAATTTTAGGAGCGTGACAACCTTGGGGATCTGAATACATGAAGAGGGGGGAACCTAATTGCTACTCATTCCAAAACGGATCAGCTAAACGGATACGAACGTGACAAACGGATCCGCAATACAGACTGATCCATTTGAATGGCTTCCATTTTTCTCCGTTTAGACATTTTATTGACGGATCAGTTTCAAACGGATCCGTGAAACGCCAGTGTGAAAGTAGCCTAAAAAACGCAACAGAGACCAAACGCAGCCAAACTGATGCATTCTAAGCGGATCCTTATCTATTGAGAATGCATTGGGGCTGAACTGATCCGTTTTGGGCCGCTTGTGAGAGCCCTGAACTGATCTCACAAGCGGACCCAGAAACGCCAGTGTGAAAGTAGCCTAACTTGTAGTTTTCACTGGTACCATTTTAGTGTACACAACACTTTTTGATCCCTTTTTATTTCATTTTGCTGGTGGCGAATACACAAAAGAAGACAGCAACTCTGGCTTTTTTATGGCGTTCACTGAGCGGGATCAATAGTGATAATTGTATAGTGGAAGTCTTATGGACCTGACAAAGTTTTTTTTATTTCTGCAACTTTTTCCATTGAAGGTGTATTTAACAGAGATTTTATCTTTTTCTTTAAAAACTTAACTCTGATTAGTCCCACAAGGGGACTTTGACTTGTGATGCTTTGATTGCTCACATACCACACTGTACTACTCTTGAAGTACAGTGTACTATATACTTTCAGTGGGATAATCATGGGCAGGCAGGCCTGGGGGCCTTTATTAGACCCCCGGCTGCAATGTACAGCCATTGACACCCGACATATTCGCTACGGGCAGATTCCTGAGAAAGGGAGACTGTTGGCATTTAAGGGCTTAAATGACCAAAAATTGGCGCTTCTGCTGATCCGCATTTATTACATCAGGAGCCCGGCTGTCATGAGAGAGCCAGGCTCCTGAGCTGCACAAGAGACCCCCGTCCATCGCTTATGCCAGGCTTCCATAAAAAAAAAAAAAAAAATTTATGGATTAATCTCTCCAAATCATTATCCACTTTTCAATCAAATTCATCTTCCCACATACATAATTCAAAAGTAAACACTTATTATAAATCAGGCACTAAAACAAACATGAAATCAAAGAATCTGTAGATAAGGAACAAAATTAACTGTCTATTTAAAAAAAAAAAATATATAAAATACTTTATAAAGCCTTTTTGTTCTCACCTCCTGTAGAGTATCCAGCAGCATACAGCTCTCTGCCAACAATCCAGGTAACACCAAGCAAACTAGCAGCACGCTACACAAAAATAGATGTGAAGAGTAAAATGTATGAAATATGCACTAAAGACAGACAAAGTCATACCATTATATTCTACCAGAAGAATAAACTATCCATTTTATTTTAATTGTAGTCCACTGTGTTAGCAAATTCATACAAGCATCTGGCAAAGCTTGGTTTTAGCTTACTGAGAATTGTAGGGACCAGCAAGCACTCCAGCTGTTGTAAAACTACAGCTTCCAGGTTGCTCCATTCACTTCTATGCAAATTTAAGAACTGTTGAGCAAGTGTGCATGTTAGGCGTCACAACAGCTGGCCAGACATTGCTGATCTCTGGAGGAATGCTTGGACATCTGCTACTGTGTCGGGTACTAAAGTGTAAATATTTTATACTGCTGTACTTTACATACTTACTTGATGCAGCTACAATTATTATTATTATTATTATTTATTTTTTTTGGGGGGGGCACACTTATCAAGTCCTGTGCACCAGAAAAGTAGCTTCAACAAGTCTCTTACTTTCACAAGTGTTTAAAACATGCTCGCCATTTTTTAAAAAGTGGTTTGGGCCTCCGTGGCAGGACAGATTTATGCCGAAAGGTAACACAAATTATAGTGCAAGTCTATCCCAGCTGGTATAGATTTGCTTTACAGGTGCATAAACTGCTAAAAGGATGTGCCAAATTAAGAAGGCCTGCTCTTTGACATAAAAATTCTCTGGAGTAAGATGCACCAAATTTAGACTGGTGTATGAAACACCAGTCTTTCTCCCCAGATGCCCACTTTTACCTTTACCCTACCACCAATGTATATAGTTAATAGGGACTTTAAAGATTAGGCCCGCTCTAGTGCGGAGTGGGGGCCATAGCAGTCGGTTGCCCGTTTCATACAGCAGACACCAGATGCCAAATATTTAACCCTTCAAATGCTGGGGTGTAATGTGATCATGGCATCTGAGGGGTGAAAAAGAATATAACACAAACATGAGTATTACCACATTTGAAAATGCCTGTACAATTAAAATGTGACAATAGGTTTCTAATAAAGTGAATGGAAAAAAGTCAAATACATTTTTTTGGGCTACTTAAAAAAAAAAAAAAAAAAAAAAGGTTATGGGGGGGATCAGAATATGGTAATGCAAGGCTACTTTCACACTGACGTTTCTGGGTCCGCCTGTGAGATCCGTTTCAAGGCTCTCACAAGTGGCCCAAAACTGATCAGTTCAGCCCCAATGCATTCTGAATGGATAAGGATCCGTTCAGAATGCATCAGTTTGCCTCCGTTCAGCCTCCATTCCGCTCTGGAGGCGGACACCAAAACGCTGCTTGCAGCGTTTTGATGTCCGTCTCATGAAACGGATCCGTCCTGACTTACAATGTAAGTCAATAGGGACGGATCTGTTTTTACTGACACAATATGGTGCTTTTAAAAACTGATCCGCCTCCCATTGATTTTCAATGTAAGTCAAAACGGATCAGTTTGCATTATCATGAACAAAAAAATAAATAATCCAATTCAGACCTGCAGTTTGCGGCTTTTTATTGTGCGGGCGGCGGCGCCATCGGGTCCCCATGGGGCTGTAGGGGGGACCCGATGGCTTGGAAGACAGCACCCTGGATCTCACAGGCCGGAAGATGTATGAGTAATACACACAGTATTACTCATACTGCCAATGCATTTCAATACAGAAATAGACATTAGGTATCGCCACGTGCGTATCGACAGGCTCTATAAACATATCACATGACCTAACCCCTCAGATGAACACCGTAAAAAAATAAAAACTGTGCTAAATAACCAATTTTTTGTCACCTTACATCACAAAAAGTATAATAGCAAGCGATCAAAAAGTCATATGCACCCCAAAATAGTGCCAAACAGTCATCTCACCCCGCCAAAAATGAGACCCTACCCAAGATAATTGCCCAAAAACTGAAAAAACTATGGCTCAGAATATGGAGACACTAAAAACATGATTTTTTTAGTTTAAATATCATTGTGTAAAACTTAAATAAAAAAAATTGTATTCATATTTCGTATTGTCGCGTCCGTGACAACCTGCTCTATAAAATTACCACATTATCTAAGCTGTCAGAATGTTGTAAATAAAATAAAATAAAAAAAGAGCCATTTCTTGTTACCTTGCCTCACAAAAAGTGTAATATAGAGCAACCAAAAATCATATGTACCCTAAACTAGTACCAACAAAACTTCCACCCTATCCCGTAGTTTCTAAAACTGGGTCACTTTTTTGGAGTTTCTACTCTAGGGGTGCATCAGGGGGGCTTCAAATGGGACATGGTGTCAAAAAACCAGTCCAGCAAAATCTGCCTTCCAAAAACCGTATGGCATTCCTTTCCTTCTGCGCCCTGCCGTGTGCCCGTACAGCAGTTTACGACCACATATGGGGTGTTTCTGTAAACTACAGAATCAGGGCCATAAATATTGAATTTGGTTTGGCTGTTAACCCTTATTAAAATGGAAAATCTGCCAAAAAAGTGAAATTTTTAAATTGTATTTATTTTCCATTAATTCTTGGGGAACACCTAAAGGGTTAACAAAGTTTGTAGAATCAGTTTTGAATACATTGAGGGGTGTAGTTTCTAGAATGGGGTCATTTTTGGGTGGTTTCTATTATGCAAGCCTCGCAAAGTGACTTCAGACCTGAACTCGTCCCTAAAAATTGGGGTTTTGGAAAATTTCAGAAAGATTTCAAGATTTGCTTCTAAACTTCTAAGCCTTGTAACATCCCCCAAAAATAAAATATCATTCCCAAAATGATCCAAACATGAAGTAGACATATGGGGAATGTAAAGTAATTATTTTTGGAGGTATTACTATGTATTATAGAAGTAGAGAAATTGAAACTCTGTAAATTTGGTATTTTTTTATAAATAAAAATTAATTATTTTTTTTACTTCATTTTACCAGTGTCATGAAGTACAATATGTAACGAAAAACAATCTCAGAATGGCCTAGATAAGTCAAAGCGTTTTAAAGTTATCACCACTTAAAGTGACACTGGTCAGATTTGCAAAAAATGGCCTGGTCCTTAAGGTGAAATAAGGCTGTGTCCCAAAGGGGTCAAGTAGGATACCGTTGTCACGCTGTCGAATAAGAATTTTACACTATGTTCCTTTATGAGATCCAATGCAGCTTTTATGGTCTCCCATACAGCTCTTCCCTGTAGTTTGACGATTGATTTGATATAACTTCCGGCCAAAGAACCCCATCCTGTTTTGCTGGCATCTGTTTGGATCTGAATAAACTGAGTCTTCTGCCAGGCCACTCCCTTTACTAGGTTTTTGGACTGGGACTACCATATGAGGGATAATTTTACATGATGTGGAATCCATACTTTCCTGTCTAAGGAAGTCTGTCTCTTGTCCCAACACACCTCAGTAACCATAGCTGAAGGGTCCTGAAGTGGAACTGAGTCCAGGGGACTGACGCTATGCACGACGTTAATACCCATAAAAGGCTCATCGCCTCTCTGATGGAGCATAGATTCCTTTTCCGGAACCTTTGGACCTTTTCTCTTAGATCTACTGTCTTTTCTTCTGGAAAAGAGGATTGTATTTGAGAATCCAGGAGAATTCCTAAAAATGTTTGTTTGGGAAAGGCGGCATGATTTTTAAAAATTTACAATCCATCCCAAATCCTCTAGTAAGGCTAGAAAGGATTTTAGGTCTCTTCATCTTTTCCCTGGAGTTCGCCAGTAATAGGAAGTCGTATAAGTATGGAATCATTCGACCCTGGTTCCTTAGATGAGCTACCATCTCTACTACTATTTTGGTGAAAACTCTGGGGGCTGCTGAAATACCGAAAGGGAGGGCCGAGAACTGAAAATTATGAACCTTCCCTGTACCGTCTCTTAGCGCGAATCTTAAGAATTTTTGCGACTGCTGTCTGATTGGTACATGGTAATATGCGTCCTTCAGATCCACTGTGCACATTAACACATTCTGACTTATCACCGGAATCGTGGCCGCCAAGGACTCCATCTTGAATTTCCTGTATAGAATGTTCTTGTTCAGCTCTTTTAGATTTATTATTGTCCTGAACGTCCTGTCTTTGGCCACTAAGAACAGAGTGAAGTAGAAACCCTTCTCTTGAGAGGGGGCAACTGGTGTAATAGCCCCCAGATTTAACATTTCCAGGACACCCTTCCAGAGTATTTCTCTTTGTAGTATGGATGATGGGAATGTGATCATGAATATCTTTGGGGGAAGAGAGGAAAAACGCTATCTTGTATCCTTTAGCCACTATCTTTAAGACCCATGGATTTGAGGTAATTTCCTCCCACTAAGATAGGAAACCTCTTAGTCTTCTCCCAATCCTGGCATCATTGTTTATCACTGGTCTTATTTTGGGGGGGGTTAAAAAGGAACCCCCTACCTAGACCACCTTTTGGGTAGCTCCACCTTCCCGTTTTTCCTTTTCCCCCTCTACCCCCATAGTGACAAAAGTAAAAAAATTTCCTCTGAGGTTTTTCTTTAGGAAACCTTTTCTTATCAGTCGCTTTTTCCGGGATTACGTCCAGAACTGGCTCAAAGACATATTCCCCATAAAAAGCAATGGAGCAGAGCTTAATTTTTGAAGCCTTGTCTGACCACGACTACATCCATAAGGCCCTTCTAGTGGAATTAGAAAGTTCCGACCATTCATCCAGAATCATCTCTTTTATATTCTCGTTTATGGGGAACACCTTTGACCTTTTAGTTCTTAGCCCCCCAAACATCTCTTCCTGTATGGAATGAGGTTTCTGGACCTCTTCAATGCCCATTGTGGCCCTTACTGTTTTCAGTAGGTCTCCCATCATTTCAGAAGAGAAGTAGAATTTTCTTGCGTCCTCCACGATCTCCCCTTTTGAAAGGGGGTCGATCTCCTCCCTCCGCCTTGAAGGCTCGGCTTCATCCATTTCATCCTCAGATTCAGAGGAGAAAGGGGCTGCCATTTTTGGTCTCTGGAGGAAGAGGACATGAACTGGAGTCTTTTAGTGAACTCAGGGAGGATTTAACTAAGTCACGGATTAGTGTTTTGAGTTCCTCCATTGTTCCTCTCACAACATCTGAAATAAATTCCTTGCACAATTTTTTTGTATGATGTTCAGGAAGTTTTTTTGAAGCACGAGATGCACTTAACACTCTTTTTGGGCCTTTTTTGCACCTCTTTAGCACCCTATTGAGAAGAGAGGAACAATCAGCCTATATACCCCTCTGCTTACCAGAGTGTATACTCTAAGAACATAATTTGTTATGTAACTACAATGCTATAAATATTATGCAATTAGTGTTCCCCAAGTGGGGACTTACTGTCACTGCTGCAGGAGTGACCAACTCTCTAGGCTGTTCAGGGTCAGACATCTCTGTGGATGTGATCCTCAGACCTCAGATCAGAATCCACCATGGCTTCCTGAATTTTTAAATTTGCCACCAGTGAAACACACTTCCAGGAAGCCCACCGCGTCATCGCGCCACCGGAAGTGACGAAAGACGCTGGTGATCACATGGGATTGAAGAAATTCGTGGCACACCAGGGTTAGTTTGATGCAATTTAATTATTGGTTGATGTTCTACATCATTTCATATATTCATACATATAATCGATACATCCGGATAGGAGCAAATTAAACTTGTATAACGTGTCCCAACGTTTCGGCCATATGTCTGGCCTTTGTCAAGGGATCTGTAGTTATTAGCTGTGGAGACCTCGACCGGATGTGAACGCTGTGAGACGCGCTGGGGTTTATAAAGGAGGCTGATCACATGGGGACTCCAGCTCACGTCTACTTATCCCACCAGGGAAAGGCGAAACGAGCGCACGCAACCAGCGCCGGACACAGTCATCCGATGGACCGATGTGAGGTCCACATTCTCTCCCCTGCCCAGCTTTGGTCCCGTACCGCTGGCGAGGAGGAGAGTTCTTCACAGCGATCCCTGGGTCAAGGTAGGCCCCAGCCCCCGGTGAGTCAACGCTGTTCAGGTAGATAAAAGTCCAGCTTCACCTCCCTGACAAAAAGAGTCCTTTCTCTGTCCTGTCCACTATAGGGACAGGAAAACACTGAAGAGGGTGGGAATTTAACCTGTCTCTGTTTTCCTGCCCCTACAGAGGTCAATCTCCTATCTTGCCAATATTGTGGTGAAAAAAAAATTTTTTTTTAAGTTTACATTATACTATACTATACTATTTAGACATAAAAAAATAAAAAAAACACACATGTGGCATCGTTGTAATCGTACTTAACCAGAGAATGAAGGGCGTGGGTCAGCTTTGCCGCAAATGGAATGCCGTGGGAACAAAAAACACATAAAATGGTGGAGGAATTGCAGAAAACTGATCTGTCCCCATTGAATTGCATTGTGGGTCATAACGAATCAGTCTTGCTCTGCATCCCAGGACGGAAAGCAAACCGCAGCGTGCTGTGGTTTGCTCTCCAGTATGAGAACGGAACGGAATGCATTGGAGCATTCCGTTGTGTTCAGTTACATTTTGTCCCCATTGACAATGAATGGGGACAAAACAGAGGCGTTTTTTCCGGTATGACGGATCTCAATACCGGAAAATATTAACGCTAGTGTGAAAGTAACCTAACTCAGAAGTTTTCTCCTGAACTGGACAAAGTGTCCATTTGGCATACCACTAGCATGGACTTCTTTCTTTCAACTGGCTATAAAGGTTTGCCCAACAATTAATAAATACTTATACTATAAACCCTGCAAACCCAAAACTATTACATTAGTGTTTTGAGGCATTAAATTAGGGGTGCAAACCTTGTCAGACTGAACCAATTCCAAGGGTCGAAAATTCAACTTAAAGGGAATCTGTCACCTATTTTGAGCATATAAAACTGTTAACATAGCAATGTGCAATAAAGTACCTTCATTCCAGCATGTGTCTTTTCTTTTATTCAACTTTTCATTTAGATAAAAACAAAAAATCTGATATGCTAATTAAGCTTCAAGGTGCCCAGAGTGGCGTTATTACTCTCCTCTAGTGCCCAGTAACACCCCCCTGCAGTGCCCAGCCCACCTTTCTTCCAAGCCCAGCTCCCTCCGCTACGTCATATAATTTTATTCACCCCACGATCCTTGTGTCCTCCTTTCTTGCGGCCGCAGTATTGCTGACTGCCTGCACCTGTACGATACTCCGGTTCCTGAGGGCAACAGCCTCAATAGTGTCACTGGGCATGCGCCAAGCCCAGTGACGTAATCAGAGCTTTGTTGCCTCAGGAGCCGGAGTATCGTACAGGCGCAGGCAGTCAGCGATACTGTGGCTGTGCGAGATTTCTGGGGAAAGAAAGGAGGACTCAAGGATCGTGGGGCGAATAAATTATATGACGTAGCGGAGGGGGCGTCGCCATTCGGCAAGGATGTGGGAGTAAATTTCTTTCTTAGGAGGCGTGCTGGGCTTAGAAGTAAGGCGGGCTGAGCACTGTAGGGGGGCATTACTGAGCACTAGAGGAGAGTAATACCACCACTCTGGGCACCTTGAAGCTTAATTAGCATATCAGGAAAAATCGCTTTTTGATCTAAATATGTGAATAAAAGAATGAAGACCCTTGCTGGAATGAAGGTACTTTGTTGAACATTGCTAACAGTTTTATATGCTCAAAATAGGTGACAGATTCCCTTTAAAGGGGTATTACCAACTGAAATACTGTATTGCATATTGAACGTACGATATATATCAAATGTCTAGTTACACTTCCAGGACTCCCATCTAAATGGGGTAATACATGAAAAGATAAAGGTGAGCAGCCACAAGTTAGATATATACGTCTGCTACCACATGGTTGGGTGCCGCACAGAATGGTATAAAAGGCAACAGGCTGTGCATTCCTGCATTAAATCATGCATGATTTAGTTGCAAACAAGTAGAAGAAAAGTATACACAAACATTCACTTACTGGATGTGTAAGTCCTCCAGCAGCAAGAAAAAACAGAAAAGCAGGATATGATTCTAGACTGCAGAACAAGGCAGACAAAAAAAAAATTATTGGACAGCATCTTAAGAAATCCACTATAGAAGATACAATGTTGTGGCTCAATTTCTAGGTAAATGCATCTTCTAACACAGTTCAGCCTTTAACGCCTCTATGTTTAGGAGTATATGAAGCCAAGCCTTAATACAGGAGCACTGCATTACTTTTTGTAAAGGTTCACTTACCGGGATAAGCTGAACACCAATGAGGTGCAAGGGTACAAATGACGTTCCTATTGGGAGGTACCAACTAGAGAATAGCCTTCCTCTTCTGACAGTGGGTGCTCTGACCAAAATGGTGCAAACATTTCTAAGTACAACTGCAAGAAAAAGGGGGTCAGTCAGCACATGCCAATGCGCAGGTGCACGCTGCCATGACTAGAAACACGAAGAACAAAAAAAACAATGCAACAGCACTCTTCAAACCAAATAAAGCACAATAATGTCATAGTTAAAGAAAATATTCTGGTGGTAATGCTATACTTATTTTGTAAATTTGAGATTCTTGCCAAATACATTTAGTATTAGGTTCCCGTCTTACAGAGATCGCCTTGACATCTGGCAGCCGGGCCCAAATAATTTTGCACAAAATGTATTTGCCAAGAGTCTCAAATTTACAACATAAGCGTAGCACTAGCACCAGAATATTTTCTATAACTATGGCATTATTGTACTTTATCTGGTTTGCAGAGTGCTGTTGCATTGTATTTTTTTTCTTCACGTTTTCTAGCCATGGCAGCGTGCAGCTGTGAGGGATGTGCTGACTAACCCCCTTTTTCTTGCAGCTGTACTGAGCTGGAGGTGTGGCACCGACTGTTGGTCTTGCACTCCTGATTAGTCTGTCTGCCCCATAGGCTGATTTTAGTGTAAGTTTAAAGCTTAGCCTGCTCTCACTGCACTCACTGGAAGCCTATTGGCACTAGTAGATGTATAGAGTGGACTCTCATTGCATTCATTGAAAGACATCTGGCACCAGGAGATGTATAGAGTGGCTTAGCATGCATGTTGGTACCTGCATTCCCTGGATTTAATGGAGGCCATTATGGCACCAAAAATGGTAAAAGGCAGAGTGAACCCAGCATGCATGTAGAATTGTGCCATTATGGCACATAACAGGTAGTATTTAGGATTAGGTTCCCATTTTACAAAGACCTCCTCTCCTTCTCTCAGCTTACCAAGCACAGCACCGTACATTGTACAGCGGCTGTGCTTGGTATCACGCTGAGCCCATTTACTTGAATGGGGCTGAGATCCACCTAAGCCATGCGACACATGAATGTGTTGCCTGTGGCCTACAAAAAGCAGAGAGAAGGCCGGAGCACTCACAGAAGCGCTGCTGCCTTCGCAAACAGGTGATTGGCGGAAGTCCCGGGTGTCAGACCCCCACGATCAGATACTGATAACCAATCCTGAGGATAGGTCGTCAGTTTTAAAGGGCTTCTGTCACCCCACTAAAGTCATTTTTTTTTTTGGGCTAGTTAAATTACTTATAATGCGATATATGAAATTATAATGGTCTTACTTACTTTGATTCAGCAGTTTCTTCTAAAAACGAAGTTTTATAATATGTAAATTAGGTCTTTACCAGCAAGTAGGGCGGCTACTTGCTGGTAGCAGCTGCAGAAAACCGCCCCCTCGTTGTGTTGATTGACAGGGCCAGCCGGGATCTCCTCCTCCGGCCAGCCCTGTCGGCATTTCAAAAATCGCGCGCCTGTGTTCATTCGGCGCAGGCGCTCTGAGATGAGGAGGCTCGCCTCCTCAGAACTCCCTCAGTGCGCCTGCGCCGATGACTTCTATTTCGGTGATGTCATCGGCGCAGGCGCACTGAGGGAGTTCTGAGGAGGCGAGCCTTCTCATCTCAGAGCGCCTGCGCCGAATGAACACAGGCGCGCGATTTTTGAAATGCCGACAGTGCTGGCCGGAGGAGGAGATCCCGGCTGGCCCTGTCAATCAACACGACGAGGGGGCGGTTTTCTGCAGCTGCTACCAGCAAGTAGCCGCCCTACTTGCTGGTAGAGACCTAATTTACATATTATAAAACTTTGTTTTTAGAAGAAACTGCTGAATCAAAGTAAGACCATTATAATTTCATATATCGCATTATAAGTTATTTAACTAGCCCAAAAAAAAAAAATTACTTTAGTGGGGTGACAGAAGCCCTTTAAAGTCTTTCAAAACCCTTTTAACAGGCAATAATTTAAAATGCCTGTTTAAACACAAATTAGTGAGCTTTCACTAAGGCCTCTTTCACACTTGCGTTGTCCAGATCCGGCGTGTACAACACTTGCCGGAATTACACGCCGGATCCGGAAAAACGCAAGTGTACTGAAAGCATTTGAAGACGGAGCCGTCTTCAAATTGCGTTCAGTGTTACTATGGCAGCCAGGACGCTATTAAAGTCCTGGTTGCCATAGTAGGAGCGGGGAGCGGGGGAGCGGTATACTTACAGTCCGTGCGGCTCCCGGGGCGCTCCAGAATGACGTCAGAGCGCCCCATGCGCATGGATGACGTGATCCATGCGATCACGTGATCCATGCGCTTGGGGCGCCCTGACGTCACTCTGGAGCGCCCCGGGAGCCGCACGGACGGTAAGTATGCTGCTCCCCCGCTCCCCTTTACCATGGCTGCCAGGACTTTAGCATCCCGGCAGCCATGGTAACCATTCAGAAAAAGCTAAACGTCGGGTCCGGCAATGCACCGAAACGACGTTTAGCTTAAGTCCGGATCAATGCCTTTCAATGGCCATTAATTCCGGATCCGGCCTTGCGGCAAGTCTTCAGGATTTTTGGCAGGAGCAAAAAGCGCAGCATGCTGCGGTATTTTCTCCGGACAAAAAAACGTTCTGTTCAGGAACTGAAGACATCCTGATGCATCCTGAACGGATTTCACTCCATTCAGAATGCATTAGGATAAAACTGATCAGGATTCTTCCGGCATAGAGCCCCGACGACGGAACTCTATGCCGGAAGAAAAGAACGCAGGTGTGAAAGAGCCCTAACCGTGTCATAGTTCAGAGGGGTTTCTTCAAGTGTAACCATACTTTTAAAAAAACTTTTCAATGTCATAGTAACAAGTCAAAAGATTTTGATTGCAGAGTTGCTAAAATGAGGAAATGGAAGCATTCACAGAGAGCGCTGTCACTTCCCTGCTGCTGAAGACTGGAGATCGGCACAGACTTTGTATTGAGCCAGTGCCTCTACTGACTCTTATTAGTCGGTGGGGGTCTCCACACTCAAAACCTTTGATATGTCACTGACCTAATTTTTTTTTTTATTAAGTAGTTACACTTTAAAGTCCATAGACCGTCCAAAATTCTGTGTCAAAGCTGCCACTGGAAAAAGTGCAGGTTCATGGGCTGTTTTGTGGGACCTTTTTTAAACTTATATTTTGGGGGACCTTCCCCCTTTTTCATCAGCTATTCAGACATTTGCACTCAAGTGGAACCTTCAAATAAACACAGTACAATGGACTGTCTATGGAATTAACAAATCACTGTGGACTAAACTGTTGCTGAATATTCAGTAATCCGTTGTGCTTACTAATGGATTTGAAACAATATAGGGAATATTTTAGGAAGTCTAGGATGATTGCAATTCCTTACGTGTTTTGATGGGCCCGCTGGATGCAGTTGAAAATCTTGCCATTTTCAGGATCATCGCTATATAGGTTGGGATACTGAAGAAACACAAGCAAATTTAGAAACATCAGCCACATATAAGCAACAGTTATCCAGTAGCACAGAGATCACCAGATTTTCACTACACACATTTTGTTATGCATGAAACTAGCCTCATAATCCAATGACACAGATTCAGCCCACAGACATTTTTCCACCCTGTAGGACCTGTTGGGTGGAGCATACTTAAACGATATGTCCACCCAATCAGCATGTGACTCACTGACGTGCTGATTGGGAGACATGTCCCCACTGTACCCAGTCCTTGGCTGCAGAGGTACACATGACCCCACCCTGTGCATCCTGACTGTTTACCACCAGAGCAAAAAAATTTTATCCTAAGGAGTATTCATTTTTATCCTCACCCACAATACTTACAGATTAAAGGAACCGCGATGGGTACACGCTTTGAGCCAATTTTCTAAAATCTTTTTATGGGGGCCTATAAAGATTTATGGGTTTTTTTTTATCTTTAAATCCGAATACTCGACGAACAACATCTTCTACCGCCGATATATAGACGATTTTATTTTATTTGGGAAGGGGTCCCAACTTCAATTGACAATTTCAGAAAACATCAACTCTACCAATTGGGACATTACTTTCTCGGGCACAAGTAATGAGACTACAGCAAAATTCTTAGAGTTAGAACTTCGTGACAACAACGGAACAATTAATACCAGAACGTTTTTTTAAAAAGGTCGATTGCACTAGTTATCTGGACTACACAAGAAATGGAAAAAGAACATCCCGTTCAGCTAATTTAAGCGAATAAGGCGTAATTGTTTCAAAGATGACTTTATCAAGCAAAGTGGAGTAATACAGTCCAAGTTCCTACAAAAAAAAAAAAAAAAAAAAGCTACCCTGCAGAAATTGTAGACGCAGCCCATAACAGAGCCCAGGCTCTCACACAGGTGGAATGCCTATTAAGAACCAGTAACTCTAAAAAATAAAAGACCACATTGGGAAATTGTCCAATACAAAGTTCCTAACTACCTACAACAGCAACCACAACAATATCCGAAAGATCCCTTTTTGAACAAAAACCAAACGAACCCCATCTCAGATTTAGAAGGGCCCAAACACTATCTGCTCGCACCCAGTAAACTGAAGAGGAAATCTGAACAAGTAGACATAGCAGTTAGCACCAAACCTTCAGGGAGCTATAGGTGCAACCAATTAAGATGCCTTTGCTGTAAATCCATAAAAGTCACTGCATCCTTCCTTGGTCCGATTGAGGACCCGCTGGACTGCGGATCAACAAATATCATTTACCCAATTACACGCCCGTGTGGCCTTTACTATGTGGGACGCACCATCCAAACCCTACGCAACAGACTCAATAAACACAGATCAAATGTTAAGAAAAGGTTTTTACAACATAGCATTTTCAAACATGCCACTACCCACCACCAAGGCTTATTTTCTGGATTCACTATTACTCCGATTGAACAAATCAAAACGAACGGCTAGAATATCATCCAGGCCTGAGAAAAAACGGGAGATGTTCTGGATTTATAAATTGAATTGTCTAATCCCATATGGCTTCAATGAGGCATTTGAATTTAATCTCTGAATCTATCCACATCCATTTCTCCACCTCAACTCAATGGGCACATACGCCCCCCTCCCCATTCCAGGCCTCACCACCACAATACCCCAGGACCACCTACATACAACCCGCAAAAATCCCAGCCAGTACCTCAGTTGTAGTAATCTAATCCGTGCACCACCCTCCAGATGAGCGTCGCAACATATTCACTACCTCCAAAGTCACCTTATCAAGGCGTCGGGCATCTCTTTTGTTGGTTTCCATATTTTTAGTGAGAGTGATATATATATATATATATATATACACACATATATATATATATATATACATATATACATACACACACATACATATACACACACACATATATACACACACAGTACAGACCAAAAGTTTGGACACCTTCTCATTCAAAGAGTTTTCTTTATTTTCAGGACTATGAAAATTGTAGATTCACACTGAAGGCATCAAAACTGAATTAACACATGTAGAATTATATACATAACAAAACAAGTGTGAAACAACTGAAAATATGTCATATTCTAGGTTCTTCAAAGTAGCCACCTTTTGCTTTGATTACTGCTTTGCACTCTCTTGATGAGCTTCAAGAGGTAGTCCCCTGAAATGGTTTTCACTTCACAGGTGTGCCATGTCAGGTTTAATAAGTGGGATTTCTTGCCTTATAAATGGGGTTGGGACCATCAGTTGCGTTGAGAAGTCAGGTGGATACACAGCTGATAGTCCTACTGAATAGACTGTTAGAATTTGTATTATGGCAAGAAAAAAACAGCTAAATAAAGAAAAACGAGTGGCCATCATTACTTTAAGAAATGAAGGTCAGTCAGTCAGCCGAAAAATTGGGAAAACTTTGAAAGTAAGGGCTATTTGACCATGAAGGAGAGTGATGGGGTGCTGCGCCAGATGACCTGGCCTCCACAGTCACCGGACCTGAACCCAATCAAGATGGTTTGGAGGAGAGCTGTACCGCAGAGTGAAGGCAAAAGGGCCAACAAGAGCTAAGCATCTCTGGGAACTCCTTCAAGACTGTTGGAAGACCATTTCAGGGGACTACCTCTTGAAGCTCATCAAGAGAATGCCAAGAGTGTGCAAAGCAGTAATCAATGCAAAAGGTGGCTACTTTGAAGAACCTAGAATATGACATTTTCAGTTGTTTCACACTTGTTTGTTATCTATATAATTCCACATGTGTTAGTTCATAGTTTTGATGCCTTCATAGTCATGAAAATAAAGAAAACTCTTTGAATGAGAAGAGAAGTCCAAACTTTTGGTCTGTACTGTGAAAATATTAGAGAATATATAAATATATATATATATATATATATATATATATATATATATATATATATATATATATATATATATATTCTCTATCTTTTATATTCATCATCTTTTACCGTACTGCCCCTTTTACTCAACCTACTGTAAAGGCCCCTTTAGGGATTCTTCTATAACCACCCTCCCGGCTACCTTTTTACATTTATTGTCCCCACCGCTTCGTTTTATCTTTGTGTGGGCATATCATCAGGCACTTACAGTGCTTCCTATTGTTTTTAGGGTTCTTAT
Source organism: Bufo bufo (assembly GCF_905171765.1). Classification (NCBI taxonomy): domain Eukaryota; kingdom Metazoa; phylum Chordata; class Amphibia; order Anura; family Bufonidae; genus Bufo; species Bufo bufo. Next base: position 119,420,695 of record NC_053397.1, read on the forward strand.
TGTTCCCAAAGTGGCCATTATATAGACTATATGGAACAGAACCCCAGAAAGCACTCTGTAGTGCTTCCGTAGTGTTCTGTTCCGTATCTTCGGATTTGCGGACGTATTGAAGTGAACGGGTCTGCATACGTGATACGGAATGCACACCGAACGTGCACATGTATTGCGGATCTCCAAATGCGGTCCGCAATATGGCAACGGGCAGCACACGTTCGTGTGAACGAGCCCTTATGCGGGCGTGAAATTGCGGTTTCGCATAGAACGAATGCCGCTTGTGTGCCATCAGAAATTTTTCTAAACCAATGGACAGTCCATTAGGGCTCATTTACACTGCGGCTGTCCGGCCATGGCCATATTGCCTCTCGCATATAGTTTGTCCACAATACACATCCACCAGCCGTGCACACCACGGATCACGGTCCAATTCACTTGAATGTGTCCGCAATCCTGAAGATGTGGTGCAGAAGTGGTGTTTCTGGCCGTGCCTCCGCACCGCATAAAAATTATTGCATGCAATACTTTTTTGTGAAACTAAGGTATCACGGATCCATTCAAGTTGAATGGTTCTGGATCCGTCCCGGCGGCATGCTCCCACATGTATTCATAAACATACCTGAAAGCATCACAATATGAGGGGCACGCTCCCACATGTATCTATAAACACACCTGAAATTAGGGGTGGGCGATAAGCGATATGCACAATATGAATCTGGGCCACGATACAGATTATGTCTATCACCGGACCGCGATATGACCACGGAGCGGTAGTGAATTGAAGACGCTTCTCACTGCTCTGTGGCCTCCCGACTCCGCACCACGCTGTACTGGAGTGGCCAGGGCCTGGCGTGCACACAGCGTCAGCCCGCCCAATGCATGCTGGGAAGAAAAAGCGACACCTGCGGACTCCATCAGCTAGCTGCTGCCGAGCACCCTGCAGGAAAGGTAAATATAATAACAGCGATTCTGTGAGGGCTGGAGGATCGTTGGGGGGGGGGGGGAATCTATTTGCAAAAGATGGCCATGGGGCTGATCTGATGGCACTGGCTCTAGGCGACTTGTATGATGATGGCAAATACCATGGGGCTGATGGCACTGGCTCTGAGAGACATGTATGATGATGATAATGGCATGGGGCTGATGGTACTGGCTGAGGGACATGCATGATGATGGCAATGGCATGGGGCTGATCATTTGCTATACCACAATAAAAATATTGTTTTTAGAAAGCAAATAGCAATACGTTAGTAATAGTATAAGAAGGTTTTGTCTTATTACAGTACTCGATTACTAAAATAGTTTCCTGCAGCCCTAGATGTCATCAAGCTGTGCAACTCGTAAGCATGGAGGAGCTTACACGTGGGGAGGAAGAGGAGGAGGTGCTCGTAAAGAAGACCGGTGCGACGTAGGTCATACGGACCTGGTTTGGGTTTAAGGAGTCTGATGTTGAGCAGAAAAATATAATCTGCAAACTATGCCGGACGAGTATAATGAACAGAGGGAATACAAAAAATTTTTATCACCTCAAAATGAAGCACGTTTTGGAATACGAAGATAGTCAAAAACTGTGCCCTCCACAAACGGCCAGTCAGTCAAGTGGAAAGAAAAAAGGTGGCCCTGCCCCTACACACCAGCAGACCGATATTTTTAAAGCATTTTCTAAAAGGCACTCCATATATAAAAAAAAAAAAAAAAAAAAAAAAAAAAAAAAAAAAAAAAAGGGGGGGGGGGGGGCGCGGTGGATTGAAATTACCATTACCCTGTACCTGTGTAAGGACATGGTGCCGTTTCTTACAGTGGAGAAAAGCGGCTTTCAGAACATGATTAAGACACTTGATCCACGTTACGAGGTACCTAGCCGCAAACACTTTAGCCAAACTGAAGTGCCCAAACTGTATAACAAAGTCCGCGAGCAAGTGAAGAAAGAACTCCAGAGCATAAAACACTATACAACTACTACAGATTTGTGGTCCAGTCGCACAATGGAGCCTTACATTAGTCTCACAGTTCACTTCAATGATACAGCTTACAGACATCTTATTTTCCCGAGGATCATAAGAGTGAACTGATATCTCAGGGATTAAAGGAAGCACTGGAGTCATGTGGACTTGGAGAGTTACAAGTCTGCAAAACCACAGACAATGGCGCAAAAATTATGAAAGCAGTGGAAATGAACGGCTGGACAAGACTGCAGTTCTTCGGCCACAGGCTCCACCTCGCCATCGGTAAGTAAACGTTTTTTAGTCCTAGACTAGTTCAACATTATGCAGGGGTTGTTGACTGTGCTAATATCTTCCAATTTTGTCCTTAGAGAGAAGTGTGATAGACACCAGTGTTGAACATGCAATTGGCAAATGCAAGAAAATAGTGAGTGCCTTTTCTTACACTTGGAAAAGGAAGAGAGAGAAATGGCAAGTTTAGCTCATCCTGGGCATTAGCCTCCTCACTGAAACACCAACAAGATGGGGGTCTCGACAGCAGATGATTGCATAGCACAGGTCCTGAAAGCAGACCGAAAAACCAGGCACCTGGTACCAACTTGACAGGACATTGATGTGTTAGAATCTATGAACAAGACCCTCAATCCCCTGTTGGGAGTTCACAGATACTCTGTCCGGAGAAAAGTATGCAAGTGTGTCGTATGTCAAACCTGTGCTCCACCTTCTAAACACCACAGTTCGTCCTCTAGCTGATGACATTGACACAGACCTGATGAAGGACATAGAGAGCCATCTTCAAGTATTTAAATGAGAAGTACTCAGACCCTGCAAATGATGACCACCTGGATATGGCCTCCTTGGTCGAACCACGCTTCAGATCGTCATACATAGCAGATTACCGAAGAGAGTTCATCTTCGCAAAAGCAGCAGCAGAAATTCAGGCACTGCTAGAGACGCAAGCTGTGTCTGCCACAGAGCACCACCATCACACACAAGCACAGGAGCTGATGGAGAAGCACAAAGAGAACCCAAGAGGCGTAAACGAAGTCTGGGCAGCTTTTTCAAAAAGGCATTATCTCAGCCTGGCCCAGCTGCCCTCACTGACAGAAGCTATTGAAATTGAGCTTAAAAGAAACCTGTCACCGGAATTTGGGGTATAGAGCTGAGGACATGGGTTGCTAGATGGCCACTAGCACATCCGCAATATCCAATTCCCATAGCTCTGTGTGCTTTTGTTTAAAAACCGATTTGATACATATGCAAATTAACCTGAGATGAGCCAGAGCTTGAAAATATGACTTCTCTGGTCACACAAGCAAGATATGACTTATGTTAATTTGTATATGTAACAAATCGTTGTTTTTTTTACACAATAAAAGCACAAAGAGCTATGGGGACTGGGTATTGTGGATGTGCTAGTGGCCACCTAGCAACCCATGTCCTCAGCTCTAACACCAAAATCCCGGTGACAGGTTCCCTTTAACCTCTTCAGGACATGTCCTGGTACTTAAGGACACAGGGCGTCCTTTGAGCAGGCACTTCGGCTAAATGCCCGGGGGGGTCCAGTGACCCCCAGATGTTGGCGATCGCCGCAAGTCAATTCAGACCTGCGGTTTGCGGCTTTTATCTATTGCGGGGGCGGGCGGTGCCATCGGGTCCCCATGGGGCTGTGCGGGGGACCCGATGGCATGGAAGGCAGCGCGATGCCTTCCTGAGGCATCTGCGCTGCCTTCCGGTGACGAACCTGTGAGATCCAGCCCCCTGGATCTCACAGGCCCCGGAATCTGTATGAGTAATACATATTAGGTATCGCCGCGTTCGTATCGACCGGCTCTATAAACATATCACATGACCTAACCCCTCAGATGAACACCGTAAAAAATGTAAAATAAAACCTGTGCTAAATGAACTATTTTTTGTCACCTTACATCACAAAAAGTGTAATAGCAAGCGATCAAAAAGTCACACGCACCCCAAAATAGTGCCAATAAAACCATCTCATCCCGCAAAAATCATACCCTACCCAAGGTAATCGCCCAAAAACTGAAAAAATTATGGCTCTCAGACTATGGAAACAAAACATGATTTTTTTTTGCTTCAAAAATTAAATCCTTCTGTAAAACTTACATAAATAAAAATTAAAAAAATATATACATATTAGGTATCGCCGCTTCCGTGACAACCTGGTCTATAAAAATACCACATGATCTAACCAGTCAGATGAATGTTGTAAATAACAAAATAAAAACGGTGCCAAAACAGCTATTTCTTGTTATCTTGCCTCACAAAAAGTGTAATATAGAGCAACCAAAAATCACTTTACCCTAAAGTAGTAGCAAAAAAACTTCCACCCTATCCCATAGTTTCTAAAATGGGGTCACTTTTTGGGGGTTTCTACTCTAGGGGTGCATCAGGGGGACTTCAAATGGGACATGGTGTCAAAAAAAACAGTCCAGCAAAATCTGCCTTCCAAAAACCGAATGGCATTCCTTTCCTTCTGCGCCCTGCGGTGTGCCCGTACAGTAGTTTACGACCACATATGGGGTGTTTCTGTAAACTACAGAATCAGGGCCATAAATATTGAGTTTTGTTTGGCTGTTAACCCTTGCTTTGTAAAAGTTAAAAAAAAATTTTAATGGAAAAACTGCCAAAAAAGTGAAATTCTGAAAATTGTATCTATATTTTCCATTAATTCTTGTGGAACACCTAAAGGGTTAATTATGTTTGTAAAATCAGTTTTGAATACCTTGAGGGGAGTAGTTTCTAGAATGGGGTCATTTTTGGGTGGTTTCTATTATGTAAGCCTCGCAAAGTGACTTCAGACCTGAACTGGTCCCTAAAAATTGGGTTTTTGAAAATTTCTGAAAAATTTCAAGATTTGCTTCTAAACTTCTAAGCCTTGTAACATCCCAAAAAATAAAATATCATTCCAAAAATGATCCAAACATAAAGTAGACTTCATTTTACCAGTGTCATGAAGTACAATATGTGACGAAAAAACTATCTCAGAATGGCCTGGATAAGTCAAAGCGTTTTAAAGTTATCACCACTTAAGTGACACTGGCCAGATTTGCAAAAAATGGCCTGGTCCTTAACCCCTTAGTGACCAAGCCTGTTTGGGCCTTTATGACCAAGCGTTTTTCTTCCTTTTTTCATGGTCTCGTTCCAAGAGCTATAACTTTTGTATTTTTTCGTCTATATAGCTTTATGAGAGCTTGTTTTTTACGGGACAAGCTGTAGTTTTTAATCGCGCCATTTTGGGGTACACAACTTTCTGATTAACTTTTATTAACTCTTTCTGGGAGGGAGATGGGGAAAAATAGCAATACTGCCACTGCGTTTTTACATTATAAATTTTATGGCGTTCATTTTTCGGTACAAATAACAATATCTTTATTCTCTGGGTCAGTACGATTACAGTGATACTAAATACTTATAATTTTGTTTACGTTTTACAACTTTTTTTTGCAATAAAACCCCTTTTATTACCAAAAAATGATTTTGCATAGCCACTTCAAAAGACCCATAACTTTTTTTTTTTTATATATGGAATTGTGTGAGGGCTTGATTTTTGAAAGACGACTTGTATTTTTCATTGGTATGATTTTGGAGTAAATGCCGCTTTTTGATCGCTTGTTATTACGTTTTTTTCGGTGGAAACTAAGAATAAATTCGAAATGCTGTCTTTTTTTTACGGCGTTCACCATAGGGGATAATTTATGTAATATTTATGTAGTGCCGGTCGGTACGGACGCGGCAATACCAAACATATGGGGGATATTTTCTTTTTGCAATTTTTTTTCATTGAAAAGCGTATTTTCAATGGAAAAAAAAGCATATTTTTTTATTTTATGGAATTTTTTTATTTAATAAATGTGTATTTTTTTTCTATTTTTTTTACTACTTAATAGTCCCACAAGGGGACTATAATATACAGTATTTTGATTGCTTTTAAAATGTAATGCATTCTCTCTATAATGCATTGCATTTCAATAGCAATGCTATTCAAACATTGACCAGCAGGCTGCGCCAGAGAGGCACAGCCTGCTGGAGGTAACGGAAGACAGGCTCGGGGCCCTGATCGGAAGCAAGGTAAGCTTCCCAACACATCAGCACCCCGCGATTGCATTTTTGGGGTGCTGATGGGAGACCGCTCCCTCTGTCACCACTTTACATGCAGCGGGTGCCATTGCGCCCGGCATGTAAAGGGTTAAACAGCCCGGATCGGCACTCCTGCCAGTCGGGGCTGTTAGAGAAGGGACCCTGCTCTCATGTGAGAGCCAGGTCCGCGCACCCCGCTGCACGAGGGAGCCGTGCAGCGCTCAGACTGGGCCGCCGTAAAAACGCGGTGGCCCAGCCTAAGGCCCCTTAGTGACCGCCGTAAAAACACGTATGGGTGGTCACTAAGGGGTTAAGGTGAAATAAGGCTGTCCCCTTAACCACCTCAGCCCCCCTAGCTTGAACACCCTTAATGACCAGGCCACTTTTTACTCTTCTGCACTACACTACTTTCACAGTTTATTGCTCAGTCATGCAACTTACCACCCAAATGAATTTTACCTCCTTTTCTTCTCACTAATAGAGCTTTCATTTGGTGGTATTTCATTGCTACTGACATTTTTACTTTTTTTTTTTTTATTATTAATCGAAATTTTATGAAATTTTTGCAAAAAAAAAAGACATTTTTCACTTTCAGTTGTAAAATTTAAAAAAAAAAAAAAAGACATCCATATATAAATTTCTCTAAATTTATTGTTCTACATGTCTTTGATAAAAAAAAAATGTTTGGGTAAAAAAAAAAATACTGGTTTGGGTAAAAGTTATAGCGTTTACAAACTATGGTACAAAAATGTGAATTTCCGCTTTTTGAAGCAGCGCTGACTTTGAGCACCTGTCATGTTTCCTGAGGTTCTACAATGGCCAGACAGTACAAACACCCCAAAATTACCCTATTTCGGAAAGTAGACAGCCTAAGGTATTCGCTGATGGGCATAGTGAGTTCATAGAACTTTTTATTTTTTGTCACAAGTTAGCGGAAAATTCTCTTTTTTTTTTCTTACAAAGTCTCATATTCCACTAACTTGTGACAAAAAATAAAAACTTCCATGAACTCACTATGCCCATCACGAAATACCTTGGGGTGTCTTCTTTCCAAAATGGGGTCACTTGTGGGGTAGTTATACTGCCCTGGCATTCTAGGGGGCCTAATGTGTGGGAAGTAGTTTGAAATCAAAATGTGTAAAAAGTGACCTGTGAAATCCTAAAGGTGCTCTTTGGAATGTGGGCCCCTTTGCCCACCTAGTCTGCAAAAAAGTGGCACACATGTGTATCTCCGTACTCAGGAGAAGTTGGGCAATGTGTTTTGGGGTGTCATTTTACATATACCCATGCTGGGTGAGATAAATATCTCGGCAAAAGACAACTTTTCACTTTTTTTTTTTATACAAAGTTGGCATTTGACCGAGATATTTCTCTCACCCAGCATGGGTATCTGTAAAATGACACCCCAAAACAAATTGCCCAACTTCTCCTGAGTACGGAGATACCACATGTGTGACACTTTTTTGCAGACTAGATGCGCAAAGGGGCCCAAATTCCTTTTATGAGGGCATTTTTAGACATTTGTATCCCAGACTTCTTCTCACGCTTTAGGGCCCCTAAAATGCCAGGGCAGTATAAATACCCCACATGTGACCCCATTTTGGAAAGAAGACACCCCAAGGTATTCAATGAGGGGCATGGCGAGTTCATAGAATTTTTTTTTTTTTTTGGCACAAGTTAGCGGAAATTGATTTTTTTTGTTTTTTCTCCAAAGTCCCCCTTTCCGCTAACTTGGGACAAAAATTTAAATCTTTCATGGACTCAATATGCCCCTCACGGAACACCTTGGGGTGTCTTCTTTCCGAAATGGGGTCACATGTGGGGTATTTATACTGCCCTGGCATTTTAGGGGCCCTAAAGCGTGAGAAGAAGTCTGGAATATAAATGTCTAAAAATTTTTACGCATTTGGATTCTGTGAGGGGTATAGTGAGTTCATGTGAGATTTTTATTTTTTGACACAAGTTAGTGGCATATGAGACTTTGTAAGATAAAATAAAAAATTTCCGCTAACTTGGGCCCAAAAAAAATGTCTGAATGGAGCCTTACAGGGGGGTGATCAGGGAGTGTATATGGGGTTATCACCCCCCTGAAAGGCTCCATTCAGACGTCCGTATGTGTTTTGCGGATCCGCGGTGTCAGTGTTTTGCGGATCCACAAAACACATACGGACGTCTGAATGGAGCCTTACAGGGGGGGGGGGGGTGATCAATGACAGGAAGGGGGTGATCAGGGAGTCTATATGGGGTGATCACCACCCTGTAAGGCTCCATTCAGACGTCTGTATGTGTTTTGCGGATCCGATCCATGTATCTGTGGATCCGTAAAAAATATTCGGACGTCTGAATGGAGCCTTACAGGGGGGGTGATCAATGACAGGGGGATGATCAGGGAGTCTATATGGGGTGGCAAGCCTAGCCAAGAAATACCTTTGCATTTCTGCCACAAGTACCCCCTCAGAAAGGGCATTCAGCAACAGTGGCAATATAGTAACATGCCACTGATCTGCACTGAAGCCCGAGACCGTGGACAAACTTGTGTTCCTGGCGAAAAACCCTGTCTGATGTGCAAGAAGTTAAATCACTGCACACAAGGAGCATAAACACTGATGTCCAGTCATGTTTGTATTTGAAAAACATTATCAGTTTAGTATTAGGATGTTTCTGTCACCAGAGTATCAAAGAGAAAAAGCAACTGAAAGAGAAGGTGACTTTTAAAAATACCTTTATTATATCAAAGAGGGGTATTGGGGTGTGTATATATATATTGCAAGTAATTACCAAGGTACAAATTGATACATCATATAATAAAGTGCAAATGCATACATATTAGTCACATTACAAATATAATCAGTGTATCATCATGATTCAGTGTAGCAGCAATACAGACATAATCATAAAAAATTCATAACAGTGAATGTGATGTAGAATCACCAAAATATCATAATTACCAATCAAATGTGAAAGTGGACAAAAGTGTTGAACATAATATAACAATCAAAAAGATTAAAAACCTTTGAATGAATCACTTTCGGCTGACCAGGCATGGTAGGAACTGTTGGCGTCCGGAAAAGAGAACGGCGCATGCGCCGCTTCAACCGCTATCGCGAGATTCACAGAAGTAATGTGTGGTAAACCAACCACATCAAAGATGGCCGCTTTGGAACAGTACTTTAGGGCGCATGCGCATGCCAATGCTAACCCCCATATAGATTTGACAGACACTGGTACAGTGCCTGAGCGCCGCAGTATATAGCAGAAACAGCTGATCCATTCATCAGGAACCGGCGAGTCAACGTTGGTAACCAATGGGATATCTGTATCAGTAGGATGATGTGGTATTCTCACCGCTAACATCCCGCTGTCCAGAATACCAGAAAATCCGCTCCATGTCCCTTATAGCCACACAGTAGGCAAAGTCCACTTTAAATCGGCTGAAGGGACACAGACAAAACTGCATCGGGGCTCATAATATACGTTTATCTGTATTAAATAAGTCAGCAACTCCCGTTTGTGTAGGTGTCACCCAAGTCCCAAGAGGAGCTGGAGTCACACCATCACACAGACAGGTGCTGACGGTAAACATTGATTGTACATATTACAGAATCATGAGAAGGGGGATCGCCAACGGGTTCCTCCAGGCTTCGCCATACGTGAATATTCATACTTTATGCTTCAAAATAATTTCCTATAAAAAAAAGAGAAAAGATATTTAATATATAGCACATGTTGTTTTCCATATACACCATCAAACTGGGAGAGAACACACATGAATTCAATGACTAGACAACCCTAAACTCCACATTTAAACCCTGTGGCCTTAAGGTGCCAAGTGTGTGGATCCAGTAAAGCTCATGCTTTTTCAATAGTTTTATTCGATCCCCACCTCGCCTTGAGGGAGATATTTGCTCCAAGATTCTAAAACTTAAGTCATCTTGTGTGTGTTTAGCTTCAGTGAAGTGTTTAGACACTGGGAGATCCATTTTTTGTTTTCTAATTGAATACCGGTGTTGGTTGAGACGGGTTTTGACGTCCCATGTGGTCTCACCAATATATAGCAGACCACAGGGGCACACCAACAAATAGATAACATAAGACGAATCACATGTTAAATATTGTCTGATCTTAACCCTATGACCCAAAGTAGGGTGCACAAAAGAGTCCCCTCTCAGCATTAATTTACAATTAATGCAATTGTAACAAGGATAACAGCCTTTACGTGTAGAGCCAAAGTAGCTCTCGCACATCTCCCTTGTAGAACCAATGTCTGACTTCACCAGTCTATCACCTAAGTTAGGGCTACGTCGGTATGAGCATAAGGGTGGCAATTTGAACTCCTGCACTTTCTCAAAATTGCTAGTGAGAATTCGCCAATGTTTTTTAATTATAGCAGCAATCCTACCACTATTTGTACTGAATTCTGATACAAAGGGGATTCTAGCCTGGGGGGACTTGTGATCACCTAAACCCTCTCTAATAGTTTCTCTAGTGAGTGGTTTAATTCTATTCAACTGTCCCCCGCAATTGTAAAAAGAAGTCATCCTGAAACAGAAAGTAATTTCTTGTTAGGATGAACCTCAACAAGGTGCTCAAAAATCGTTGACAATCATGACTGTAATCTGTTTTTTTGTAAGACCTGTTCAATGGCTTGTATGCCCAATTCGTGTTCGATCGAGGTATAAAAGCTTACTACATCGAAAGTCCGCGGACAAGGGTGGTGTGGTTGTGGTCATGGATACCAGATCCTTTGTAGCTGAAATCAGACAACAGCGCGCAGATACTAATGTATATGAAAGGATTTACAATGACCCCAAATTTGTGCTATTGAGGGAGCTCAAGGAAATATTAATTGTAGTTAAAGAGAAAGATATAATG